>NC_061784.1:25308544-25362595 GCF_022458985.1 Mugil cephalus | reverse complement strand
AGCTTATCTTAGTGTAAGACTCCAACCTAAAATAGGACTTAAATAGCTAGAAACAGGGCTGGCGAGTTAGATTTTCTCTTTTCTTTATAACCTACCTTCGTGATCCGAAGGGACTTGGTCCCTTTTCCGTTCCCCCCTTAAGTATCGATTCTTTTTTTCCCCACTTAGCTCTCCCTTAAGGGGTCCGGGGACTTACTCTGACTTAAAACCTAGCGTTTCTGAATTAAACAACTTTAGAATAATATTTATAAATGACAACGATTATAGGGGAGTAGATCAAATACTTTTATGTCTCATAGACAGGGTTATTTTATCTTAGGACATCCTTGACGTGCCGCCTAGCTCTCTCTCCCTCCTCCAATTCTCCCTTTGGATGCTAACATGGCAGAGGAGTTCGTAGTTACATGGGTCAGACTCGGATCCTTGCGACGCTGTGTATCCTTCCTATCTGGGGAGGCTGGGTTGGTTGAAATGCGATGCATCTCCCACCTAACTCCGTTTTCGCTTGAGGGACCTGCAGAGCCTGACGGGAAGGTGTGACATCTCCCGGGTTCTTTTACCCTTCTGGGTTCCTCCTATCGAAGTGACTGAGCTCCTTGACTCTTCTAGTCACCACTTTCACTGCATTTCGGTGAGAGTACGGCGGGGGGTCGGGCTCGCCTGACCTGGAGCAGCCTAGGCCTGGCCTGGGATTGTTCCCCGGAGATTCACTTAAAACTTTGCTGTTCTCTTATATATCTCTCCCCTTGGGCCGCGGTCTTGGGATTCTGACCAGTGGCCGGATGATTAATCGACACTAACTAAAACCATACTTACCTTTAAATTGTACTTACCTGTGGTGGGGTGGCCTGGACACGTGCTCGCTTTCTTCACGATTCTGTTTCCAGACCTCGATATGTGGAAGACCCTGAGTGACATGCGTCGGCCCGTTGCCATACCTTTTGCGCATACACAAAACTGGGTGACGTCACTTGGCAGCCCGGGTGCGGCATTCGAGAAAGGTTTAATTTCCCCTATCCCTAACCCTAAACCTATCCATACCCCTAACCCTAACCCCTCTAACCCGAAACCCGAACCAGATACCCGAACCCGAACCCATCCCGATCCCCTAACCCGTAACCCAACCCGATTACCCTAATCCCTATCCCTAACCCGAAACCCTAAACCTAAACCCTTCCCCGAACCCTAACCCTAACCCCGAACCCTATCCCATATCCCCTAACCCTAACCCTAACCCTAAACCCTAACCTGACCCCCAACCCTAACCCGAACCCCTAACCCTAACCCTAACCCAAGTCATCCCCCAGCCCTAACCCTAACCAATTGGCCTAACCCTAACATTAGTTTTCATATCCCTAACCCAAACATTTGGGCCTAACCCTAACCAATTTCATCACCTGGCCCTAACCCTAATTAATATAATTATTCATGAATATCAAAAAATATAAATATATAATTAATGGGGGCTAAAGACTACTATTTACAACAATTATTATCGGAGTTAAAACTATATTTCAGAATTGATTTATTATTTAAAACTATTAAAAAACACTAAAAAAACTAATAATAAATTCATAATATATTTATATCTACCAGTTAATTCTTGAAGAAAATTACATTAAAAACACTTATGGTGGGCTTTATGGGGTTTAAAAAACAGTGGGCGGAGGTCATAGGGAACTTTTTTTAATTTTCATTGGAACATTTAGGCGATAATCATGCCAAGGGAACAGAGGTTATAAAAGGAGCGCCCAAGAAGCGAAAAAAGATCATTTCTGCTTGCCGCTCGGACGGTAATACATCTTCCTCTCATTCAGCCACATTCACTCTTTTGTGTTCTAAGTGTTTCTTGCCACACTGAAGAAGGCCCCACGTCGGCCGAATACGTCGTTTTCGGGCACACTTCTTTTGTATTTTTGTCATAATTTAAACTTAAATAAAACGCTTTATTTTATTTTTAAAGAAAATTATGTCTTCTCTTTTAGTTTTTCTATTGCTTTTTTTCGAGGCCAATATTGAGTTGTTTTATCCTATCCACACGTTTTGGGTAGCGTTGTGTATTGTTTGATTAATTCATTTTTACAAACCAAAAAATTAAAAAAAAAAACATTTAAAGACCAAAAACAAAACAAACGAAAACCTTGGACATGAGCTGGACAGTGGGGACCACGTACATTATGGGAGGAGGACGCCGCCCCCCTACAGATGGGGCACAGGGTTCGGGGGACTTCCCTGGGACGGATGGAACCGTGCTCACCCCTTTCTCCTTTTCGAGGAGAAGGGCTCGAGGTCCCTCTCCTAAAACCGGCCAGCCGCCCTCCCCCCTGGGACTTCTCGTTATGCTGGGCCCCCAGCCCGCTCCTATGCAGCGGTGGCCCGCCAAACCCAAGGGATCCAGAGACCAGCCAGGGAACAGGGTGTTCTCCACGGGGCCGGAGGGTCTGAGAATCAGGCGGACAACCGGCTGGACCCACAGTTTGGGAGGCTGGATTCGCAGTTGCACGCGGTGGTGAAGATCATCCACCACTTGCCAAACTGTTTCCCCGGCGAAGGGGGTCACCGGAACCCGGATGATCTCCAGGATGGTGGAGGTCCCTCTCTACCATGATCAGGCCCGCATCCCGACGCAACGCACGTTGGACCTGATAACGGGCAACGCAGGGAAATTGGGGCCACCACCACTGCTTGATCCTTGATGCTTCTATTATGAAGAGGGTTCTTAAGGAAATCTTGGAGGAGATACCGGCCCTTTCGACGACGGACTGGAAGTCAGCTTTTGAGGTTGTGTGAGGTGGGACAGGAGAAACCTACCTCGGATTACGCAGGAAGGTTGATAGACCACGCTGAGGCCATGATCACCATCGACGTTGGACCACTGGTGTTGCGACAACAGACACCGGACATCGAGGGTCCAGCATTTGTCCGGCCCGGACCACCGCCCCCAGGCCTTGAGAAGCTCCGTCGCCCCGATGACGGAACAACTGGGACAGCTCCGGACAGAGTGGGGAAAATAGGGATCAGGGGTTCTCGCCTGCAGATTCTCACCCGGATGGTGGCCCCCCGATCGAGAAACTGGGTTCCCCGGGTGCCGTGTCTTACCCCAGATGGGAATCCCACCCCGAGTAGCCAGAGGGTCACACTCAGGAGGCCCAGAGGGTTGGTCCTAACCAGGCCAGGATCTTCTTCAGGAACCAGACCTGTGAGGGCCCAGTGGAATCTCGCTGTGGTGGAGGCTCGACTTTCTCCCACCCCCCCACTATCCACACTCCACGCCCCAGGATTTAGAGGAGCTCTTTGATGAGATGGCAAGCGGGAGGAAGAACAGACAGGAGCATGCCGCCTGTCCCCCCGCCACCCCTGAACCCAAGTCCGGATGAGGTTCAGACACCAGGGACCGAGTCCGGTCCAGCAACAAGAACCTACGTCTAGGGGACGACTTCTTCGCAGGACTCCTTTGGCTCCTACTCATCGCCAGACCACCGCGATTTTAAGGTGAGTTTAGACATATCCCACCAAAGGAAGCCTCACTGATTGGAGTTGGAGATCCAAGAAGAAGGTAGTCATTATTGGAGACTCTAACCTGAGTAGAATCCGGGACCACCTGGATCCGGACCTCAAATTGAGTGCTATCCAGTGAGCCACTTTTTCGGCCCGGGCAGGCCTTGATGGAAAAAAAAACATCCCGCCAGAGGGATTTGGGTCGGTGGAGAAGATTTGTTTTGGCCTTTGGGATTAACAGCAGGGGGAACAATCCAAAGAGACCCACAGTTAATGAAATTACAGGGGGCTATCAGGTCTGTCAAGGGAAGTTCTCTTATGCCGAAGTTTTGGGATACCCTTGTGGTCAACTTTTCTTCCAACCTTCCCACTGAGAGAAGGAAAAAAACCCTCAGGCCGTGGAATTGACCATATCAGAGGAACATGGGTTTTATCCCCCTCCTACCAGAGGACAAGTTCGAGAAGGAGGTGGTCGACATTCACTGGACAGCTGAGACTGCGTGCGAGATGCTGAAGCACTGGATGAGCTTTTTAAACTCCGCTGCCCTCTAAGTCCAAGACAAGAGGGGGTCGGAGGACCGCAGTCCTTTTCGGCTCAGGATGTGGTAGTTCTAGCAAAGAATTTTAAACTGTCCAAACCACAGTCTGATCTCCTGAGCAGAGGATTATCTTTTATTCCGACCTTAGACATAGGCAAGGACCAGAGGGTACAATTTCAATTTGACCTACAAAACTATCACCGTAAAATCAAATTGGCTGCTTATTTTAATAACTCCGCTGCGACCGATTTGCTGCCGTTCTCGGGAACCTCAACGTGGACACCGCCACTTGATAAATTGCCACTGGAAGTTGCCAACTTAATTGATAGAGATTTGCAAGAATTTAAAAAGCACTACAGACCAATTAAAGAAAAATACAATATTCCAATTGAAGAGGTAAGAGCTTTACGGGAATTGATACATGCAAAGCACATCGTGATTAAGCCCGCCGACAAAGGGTCGGCGGTTGTCATTTTAAGTAGAGAGCAATACATATTTGAGGTTGAACGACAATTGAACGACACAGAATATTACAAAAAATTGGACAAACCTATCTATTCGGACACAATTCCAATGGTGGCTAATATTCTAGACAAATTAAAAAAGAATAAATTCATTAATGAGAAACAACGGCAATATTTAAAAGGGGACTCGCAGCCCAGGGAGAGACGGTTTTACATACTTCCAAAGATCCACAAAGATCCAACCAAATGGACAATTCCATTTGAGTTGCCGCCTGGGAGGCCCATTGTTTCGGATTGCGAAAGTGAAACATATGGTACAGCGGAGTACTTGGATTATTTTCTTAACCCTTTATCTCTGAAACACCCTGCCTATGTCAAGGACACTTATCATTTCATCAACATTGTAAAAGGTTTGAGGATCCCGCCAGAATCGTTTTTCTTTTCAATGGACGTTGCTAGTCTGTATACAAATATCCCCATTCAAGCTGGTATTGATTGTGTTAAAAAGGCTTTTGAGAAGCATCCAGATCCCAAGAGGCCAGACGAGGAGTTGCTCCAACTTTTAGAGATCAATCTGACCAGGAATGACTTTATGTTTAATGATAAATTTTACTTGCAAATCAAGGGAACAGCGATGGGAAAACGTTTCGCCCCTGCTTATGCAAACCTTTTCATGGCCAATTGGGAAGAGGAAGTATTGGTGAAATGTAAAAAGAAACCAGCTCATTATTTACGGTACCTGGACGATATATGGGGTGTCTGGACGGGATCCGAGCAGGAATTCGAAGAATTTGTGAAGACCTTAAACTCCCACGATTCATCCATTCAATTAAGCACAGAGCTTGATCAACAATCAATAGATTTCCTTGATACTACGGTATTCAAAGGACCAAATTTTGATGAGAATTCCCAATTGGATATTAAAGTATTTTTCAAGAGTACAGATACTCACGCGCTACTCCACAAGAATAGCTTTCATCCAAAACATATATTTAAAGGGATAGTGAAGTCACAACTTCTTCGATTCCAGCGAATTTGCACCAAGGAGGAGAATTTCAGAGAGGCCGTGGAAATTTTGTTCCAGGCCCTCAAGGACAGAGGGTACTCAAGGTCCTTTCTGAGGCATTGCTTGAAAACTTTCCAAAAAGAGCGAGATAGGACTTCTGGGAATTTGCTCCCTCTCATTACAACTTATTTTTCAGGTAGCAAGCGGCTACACAGAAAATTCAAGACTAATTTTTCAGAAATACTTGCGAATTCGGGCCGGATTCCCAATTCCAAGGTAATTTCGGCATTTAGAAGGAATAAGAATCTGTCTGATTTTCTGGTCAGGGCAAAGCTGCCATCTCTTTCAGTTCAAAGGCAACAGCCCTTGGATTCACAATTTTCTAAGTTGAAATTTATAAGGAATGCCAAGGATAAGACCTTGCAGAGGATCTCACAGGGATTCAGCCCGAGATCATGCAATTGTATATATGTTATTTTTTGTAAAAAGTGCGGCTTGAAATATGTTGGAGAAACCAGAAATGCCTTGTCCACACGCATGGTTCAGCATAGATATAACATCAGAAATAAGAAGGAAGTGGACAAACCTTTAGTTCAACATTTTTTATTACATGGTTTGGAATCTGTGAGATTTGCCGGATTACAAAAGAATGTGGACTGGACAGATGGGGATAGGAAAAAGATGGAAAGACGTTGGATTTACTGGTTGGGCACAATGGAGCCATCAGGACTAAATTCGAAGAGGCGATGATTCGTCCTTTGGCCAACAATTTGGATTTTACACTAACTTTAGACCCCAATTTTATCCCAATCTGAATTCTACATTAATCTTAACCTAATCCCGCTCCCAGTCCTAACCCTAACCTCTGTCTTTAGCCTTTACCCTCACATTTGGCCCTAACCCTAACCCTAACATTTGGCCCTAACCCTAACCCCAGTTTTCATAACCCTAACCCTAACATTTGGCCCTAACCCTAACCCTAGTTTTCATAACCCTAACCCTAACAATTGGCCCTAACCCTAACCCTAGGTTTCATAATCCTAACCCTAACATTTGGCCCTAACCCTAACCAATTCATCCCCCGGCCCTAACCCTAACCAATTCATCCCCCAGCCCTAACCCTAACAATTGGCCCTAACCCTAACATTAGTTTTCATAGCCCTAACCCAAACATTTGGCCCTAACCCTAACCAATTCATCCCCCAGCCCTAACCCTAATTAATATAATTTATTCATGATATCAAAAATATAAATATATAATTAATGGGGGCTAAAACTACTATTTACAACAATAATTATAGGAGTTAAAACTATTTTCAGAATTGATTTATTATTAAAACTATTAAAAAACACTAAAAAACTATTAATAAATTCATAATATATATATCTACCAGTTAATTCATGAAGAAATTACATTAAAAACACTTATTTGGGCATTATGGGGTTAAAAAACAGTGGGCGGGGTCATAGGGAACTTTTTAAATTCATTAGGAACATTTAGGCGATAAATTCATGCAAGGGAAACAGAGGTTATAAAAGGAGCGCCAAGAGCGAAAAAGCTCATTTCTGCCTTGACGCTCGGACGGTAAACATCTTCCTCTCTTCAGCCACATTCACTCTTTTGTTTCTAAGTGTGCCACACCTGAAGAAGGCCCCACGTGGCCGAAACGTCGTTTGGGCACACTTCTTTTTGTGTTTTGTAATAATTTAAACTTAAATAAAACTTTTATTTTATTTTTAAAGACAATTTGTCTTCTCTTTTAGTTTTTTATTGCTTTTTGAGGCCAATTTGAGTTGTTTTATCCTATCCACATTTTGGGATAGCGTTTTTCTTTGATTAATTCATTTTTACAAACCAAAAAATTAAAAAACATTTAAAGACAAAACAAAACAAACGAACATCGGACATGGATGGACAGTGGACCACTGTCCATTATGGGAGGAGACGCCGCCCCCCCTACAGATGGGGCCAGGGTTACGGGGACTTCCCGGGACGGATGGACCGTGCTCCCCCCTTCTCCTTTTCGAGGAGAAGGGCTCGAGGTCCCTCTCCTAACCCTAACCCTAAACCCTAACCCTAAACCCTAACCCTAACCCTAACCCCTAACCCTAACCCTAACCCTAAACCCTAACCCTAACCCTATATCCCCATATTGGGACAGCGCTTTTCTTTTAATTAATTTATTTTTCACAATCTTAAAAAATGAAAAAACAATTATAGAAAAACAAAACGAACAAGACACACAACATGGATGGACAGTGGACCAGTGTCCATTACAGGAGGAGACGCCGCTCCCCCCTCAGATGGGATCAGGGTTACGGGGACTTCCCGGGACAGATGGACCGTGCTCCTTCCTGAGGAGAAGGGCTCGAGATCCCTTTCCTAACCCTAACCCCTAACCCCTCTCCCTTCGGGAGACGTCCAGACCTTTTTCCTAATCTTACCCCCTAACATGCCCCCTGGTGAATCCACATCCAATAAAACATGTCAGACCTACTTCCCGGTTTACACTCAAATTCTTGCAGGTGTTTCTGGAGGCTTTATGCAGGTAACAGGCCGGTGCCCAGCTGATTCTGATTGGCCACCAGTGCTTTCAATCTAATGTTGGTGAGTATAACTGAACTTTATTGGCTCCAAGGATTCAAATGAGGTGTCAAGTGAATTCAACCAATCCGTTTAGAGATATACCCTGGCATATCCACAGGCTGCTGACATAGAGTAAATTTCCATTACACAAATACAGAGGTCTGGTTCAATTATTACAATTTTATTTATTAGTTATTTGAAAAGTAAAATCTTGGATTGAACACCATCAGTAAAATATATATTTGGAATGTGAGAATATTCAGATGGTTCCTCAAAGGTCTGAACCAAGTTCTAAAACCTGTTTATCTGTCTTCCATAGTGGACCCTGCAGAGGGTATGTTCACATGCTGATGCTCTGATGTCATTGAGATGTCAAAAGGTTCATGAATGTATTTGTTTTGTCAGATATGTTGGGTGTCTAGAGTCGAGGGGCTCGTAGGAACGTTTGAATGGCTTGGTGGCTGGAGACTAGTCCTTTAAAGACCTGGGGCCAGGGGCTACCTTTGTTGTTTTGTGGCCTTGGAGGACTCATTGTTGTGTCTTTGGGACATGATGGTTTATTGCTGTAACTGTGCAGTGATATGGAACATGTGTCTGAATCATTGATGAGGGACTGGACTTGATTTGTTGGAGCTCTGTGAAGAGTTGAAGTGCAGCTCTGTTGATGGTCTTAAATGGAGACCATGTGGATGAAGCTCTCCTCTCCACCTCCCAGTAACATGGTCCAGTCAGAGTCTGCTTCAACCTCTGGATCATCAGGACACAGCTCATCCTCTCACAACACACACCCTCCTGTTTATCACCATGCGTCCTCCCACCTGTAGAGAGGAGGAGAAAGAAGAGAGGAGATGAAGGAGTGTTTCCCTTCATCGTCACATCCAGTAGAAAGAGCAGCAGGGACTTGAGTCCTGTTCAGAGCAGCAGTGGAGCAGCTGTGGAGCTCAGCCAGCTTCCTTTCAGCTTCATGTTAACGTGTTGGAGTGAACACACACAGAGATGCAGAGACTTTTAGCATCAAGTCTGTTTCCTCTGCAGATTTCACTAAAAAACTGCTGAGAGTCCTGAACGCTTCATTACTGCACCAACACTTTAGTGATGGATTTACTGCTGCTCCATGGGAACAAAGATCAGCTGACTGAGAAACTCATGGTTACTAAATGTAATGCTGCTTCTGTGATGTGCAGGCTTCAGTCAGACTGATCTCAGAGCTGTGATCAGTTGTTGATCAGATGTGATGAATGACTACCACTGTCTCTATACATCTTGGAAGGCTGTCAGCTGGAATCCAGCTTTATTTCCTGGACACATCAACACAACAACAACAGTCGTCTTCACATCAACTCAAACACATGATCACAACAAGCTTCTGGCTCATCTGATTGGCTGACTGTTGTCTCTCTCTCTGTCTTTCTGTCCAATCCTGAAGCCTGTCTCCATTCTCCTCTCACAGCTTCACTGAGAAGCTGCAGGTTTACAGGAAACACTGGATCTTTGATACTAACTGTGTTTAGGACGATACTGATGAAAGCAGCATGGACTGACTGGAACCCTCTACTCACCTCAGAGTCTCCAGTTTATAGTCTGGACTCTCCACAAGATCAAGAAGCTGCTTCACATCTGAATCCTTCAGGTCGTTAATACTCAGGTTCAAATGTTTCAGATGGGAGGGGTTGGACTTCAGAGCTGAGACCAGAGAATCACAGCTGATCTCTGACAAACTGCAGCTCTTTAATCTGAATAAAGAATAAAAGATGAAATGATCAATGATCAGTCAGATTATTGGTTGAAACAAATGTGAATTTTGAGGATCTTACAGATCCAGATGTGACTTCTTCAGCTCCAATCAGAAACCTTCATTGACTTAAACAACTAACAGTGGACATTTTCTACAGTTTCTGCTACACTCGTCTTGGACTAAAGGACATTTACAGATTTGTAACAATTCACCTAGTTACATACACACAAGGGGAATCTTTTCAGGACAACAGTTAACCTTGAAATGTAATTCATATCATACGAGAAAACTGACACAAACTTTGAACGTAAACCAACAATAAAACACCGACTGTTATGAATGTAGGGTTAGTCCAGCATTTCATTAACAGATACAATGTCTTTTTTCATACAATGTAAATATAACTCCCAATTTCTAATCTAATGGAAAAACTGAAACTTGCCCCAGTCCACCCACAACCCACAGTGTTAGCAAAATAGTCTGTTCACCACAGTCTCCTGTAAGTCTGTTTATATATTTTTTTCCCCTGCTAAGTTAGTACTTCTTCTGGGTCCAATGTTAAAGGTCCACCCTTCATCTATTGTGTCTTTTGTGGTCCCCTGCTTCTCCGCCCCCCACCCCCACGACACATCCTCCTTATATTACCTTGTTTTCCAGTTATTGAATTAACAATAAATCAACATATTCAAATGACAGAAAGAACATACATACCATACCCGTCCTTATGCAGGAAATATTCTCATACATGAAAGAAAATCTGCCTTTTTCCTATATTGGCTTTCAATTTCCTGCCTTAAGGGCATCTAATTCCCATTCATTTTTTTTCCCCAGTGACACCATTACAGATTTAAGGAGGAACATGAATAAATTTAGTTGGTTGGTATTAACATATCAGATCTACAACAGTAACAGACAGTGAACTGACCTCAGAGTCTCCAGTCTACAGTCTGGACTCTCCAGAAAACCACACAGCTGCATCACTCCTGAATCCTTCAGGTTGTTCTCACTCAGGTCCAGATGTTTCAGATGGGAGGGGTTGGACTTCAGAGCTGGTCCAAGAGAATCACAGCTGAGTTCTGACAAACTGCAGCTCGTGAACCTGAATAAAGAATAAAAGATCGAGATAAATTGATGAATAATTCAATGAGATGTGTTCAGCTCAACATTACTGTGTCCTAACAGCCTATTAAGAGGAAATGAAACAACTGAACAGACACCAGCATAGTATATGAGTACATATTTAAAACACAATAGTGAAATAAAACATGGCAGAAATCATCTTTTAAATTCATCTCTGATCTGTTTTGGGCCATATACTCCTGCATCTTTATTTGACATCAATCCAGGTGTTCTAGTTGCTTTGGTCACTATTGAAGAAGATGCAGTTCAGGAGGAAATCTATCAGAGGACAAGGCAGAAAGGAGATTCTTCTATCAACTAACCCAACAACCTATGTTTGAGCCACTGACTAGAAAGAGAGTTGAGACGATGGATGAAGGAGGTTCAGAACAGGATTGGTCATTCATGAGCTGATCAAAACTGTAAGACCATAGATCAAAAAAAAAAAAAAAAAAAAACTCAGAACAGAAGTTAAAGAGTCATGAAGAACTCAATGCTGAGTTGCTCCTTCATCCTTTAACACTGACCTATTTGAACTGTTGTTCAGATTATGAATCATCAGCCTGGTTCCTGCTCTACATGTTTGGTTTCTGGCTCCATTTGAAGTTCTACTTAGAACCTTGTTCAGATCCAATACGTTCTTCATGTGAGTGCAGTTTCAACAGGTGGAGAACAGGTGGTGGTGTCAGTTGTAAATGATGGAGATGAACAGTCTTTAACTTTATAAACTAATGAGAGCATCCAGGATCAGAACATGGTTCCTTTAACTGGGTTCTAACCTGCTCCTCTTTCCCTGTCATATTCAGAGTAGATGGAGCTAGAAGAGTTGAAACAACCACTGAAGCCAAACTGAGTTTAACAGAGGAACTTAAAGGGAAGGATTTTGAAATTCCTTTGGCTGTCAGTGTTAAAACTTAACTAATCTTTTTAGCATGAGAGATCTTCTTTAAATGATCAGAACAATTTTTAGTATTTCATTTCCTCTTTAAGCTTCATTGACTTTAACAACTAACAGTGGACATTTTCTACAGTTTCTGCTACAAACACTCATCTTGATCTAAAGGATATTTAAAAATGCGTGGAGAAACATTGATTAGATTCAGTTGGTGATTAAACATATCAGATCTACAACAGTAACAGACAGTGAACTCACTCCAGAGTCTCCAGTCTACAGTCTTGACTCTCCAGAAAACCACACAGCTGCTTCACTCCTGAATCCTTCAGGTTGTTGTAACTCAAGTCCAGATGTTTCAGATGGGAGGGGTTGGACTTCAGAGCTGGTCCCAGAGAATCACAGCTGATGTCTGACAAACTGCAGGAACTCAATCTGAATAAAGAATAAAAGTTAAAAATAAAATCATGAATAATTCAATGAGATGTGATCAGGTTTTTAATATATATTTCCTTCTGTGTGGATAACATCATTCCGAGAACAATTACCATTTTTCCTAATAACAAACCACAGGCGACGAGAGCAACCAACATTTTCTTAACAGGAAACAAGAGGATCTTTTTCTCTGGTTCTGACAGTGAGAAAAAAAGATCTGTAGCAACCCATGATGTAATAACTTAAATGTAATAAAAGTTCATAATGTAATAATCAGCTCATAATGTAATGAAATCATGAATGCATGATGTAATAGTGACTTTGTGCATAATGTAATAACTTATTACGTTATGAGCCTTACTGCTGCCACTCATAATGTAAAAATCCCAAGCTAAATAGATCCTGGCGGCTATATGTAGACCTCGCCCCACAGACTGTGGTGTTTCTGCAAAACAAAACGTACAAACACACTAAACAAAACACTGACAGTCGAAAGCTGTGAGCCGCTGCGTCTCTGCGCACCACCATCTTGGGTGAGTGGGTGATTTAATGTCACTTTAATAAAGACTTTGAGGCATTGTTTTCCTACTACTTACATTAAATATATGATAGCAGCATGCCAGGCCACATGGCCATAAATTCTGGCTGCCATCAAAAAACAAGTCCAGGGAGCGCCATTTGTCAATGACTGTGTCAGTGTTCTCACATCAAGGCTCAATGAGTGAATGGGACTATTTTGTTTTTACTTCTCTGGGTACTCCAGTTTCCTCCCACCTTCCAAAGACAGGCTTGTTTATGAGAGGCCGTTTATAAAATAATTCATATTTGCTCTCACATTTTACATCATACTCTCTCACAAACACTACTATAACACTACAAACACCAGAAACTTACGTGACCAGAAACTGGTGCCAGTTTTTCATAATAACTACTAAGTGCTAACTACTAAATACTAAGTGCTGGCCAGTGTGAGTGGGTTTTCTGTATACTTCGATGTTGAGGCTTCAGTCTTCTTCAACATGCACCAACAGTCCAAGAAGGCCAGACAGTCCCCGCTGATGTCCTCCCTGGTGAATTTGATGTTGCTGTCCACTGCATTGATGTGTTGTAAATGGTCTTGCTCTTATATAGCGCTTTTCTACCTACTCAAAGGTACTCAAAGTGCTTTTACAGTCAGAAACACATTCACCCATTCGCTCACACAAACACACATTCACACACCAGTGCCAGTTGCACTGGGAGCAAACGGGGGTTTAGTGTCTTGCTCAAGGATACTTCGGCATATGGCACACTCAGGGGATCGAACCGCCTACCCTTCGGTTCATGGAGGTATTAATGTCCTGATTTTGACCCAATGTACCAGTGGGTGGCGGTGGAACCTGCGAAAGTGTTCAGGACTCTGGTCTCTACTTCTTCCATGTAAAGATTGGCCACCATTGGTGACACTGGGGACCCCATTGCACAGCCGTGTTTCTGCCTATAGAAACCTCCATTAAACTGAAAATAGGTGGTGGTCAGGCACAGGTCGAGTAACACAGAGACTTGGTCAGGGGTGAGGTTGGTTCTCAAGGCCAAGGTGTCATCCTTTTGCAGTTTTGCCCGTACTACTTGTGTTGCTTCTCTGGTGGGAATGCTATGATTATACAGCCACTAGTTTGGTTAGAAAAATGATGCCTTTGATATGTTAATTAATCTCGGATGCCGGCATTCTGGCCACCATAGGGCCTGCAAGGGAGAACACGATCAGGGTCTCTTTTAGTGGTGGTTAGCTGAAAATACGTGCAACAACACTGAAACTTTCTCCCTTTATGTGATCACTTGGTAAGTGAGTATGCAATGTCTCAGCATTAATACTTCCAGATTTCTGTAGGATTCCAGAAAAGGAAAGGAAAGAAAAGTAGCCAAGCCTTGGCTAAAGTATCAAGAAGTTAGCATCAGTAAAAACTAGCATGCAGCCACATGGTCAATAAAATCTAGTCTAAAGGCTACAACCATCCTACCATTATGAAACCTTTTTCTGGTATCCTACAGAAATGTGAAGGTATTGCTGCTGAGACATTGCATACTCACTTACTGGTGTCCAAGATTAATTAATATATGAAAAGCATAATTTTACTAAACAAACTAGTGGCTGTATAATGGACAATCCAATATAAACATGTTGATCACATCAGAAATGACGTTGTGTCAATAAAACAGGATTTAAATGGACATAAGACCTTTTTTAGTGGTTACTTTCACCACCAAGAATTTTGTTAATGTGAACACTGGACTTGATCTGGTTTGTGATCAGACCCAAAACCGATGACTGAGGAGATACCTGCTGATGTTCAGGAGCATGATGCTCTTTCAGTTCAACTTTTTGAGCTCCCTATCTATCTGAAAGTCCTGACAAGAGAACTCATCTAAACTGGATCTCCATTCTTCAGAAGCCTGAGAAGAAAAGAAATGAAAACTGACCTGAGAGTCTCCAGTTTACAGTTTGGACTCTCCAGTCCAGCAGACAGACGCTTCACTCCTAAATCCTTCAGGTTGTTGAGGCTCAGGTCCAGATGTTTCAGATTAGAGGACTGGGAGCTGAGAACTGAAGACAGAGCTTCACAGCTTCTCTTTGACAGGTTACAGTCAATCAGTCTGTAAAGTGAATGACAGAAACTCTAACTTTGTGACCAGCTCACAGAGCTGTGTATTTATTGATGATCAACTTACAGAGCTTTGTTGGAGGCTTTGACCACTGGCAGCAGCCTCAGAAGAGCCTCCTCTGATTCAGAGTATTTCCTCAGGTCGAACTCATCCAGATCTTCTCCCGATGACAGTAAGATGAAGCCCAGAGCTGACCACTGAGCAGGAGACAGTTTATCTGTGGAGAGACGTCCTGATCTCAGGGACTGTTGGATCTCCTCCACTAGAGAACCATCATTCAGTTCATTCAGACAGTGGAACAGATTGATGCTTCTCTCTGCAGACACATTCTCACTGATCTTCTCCTTGATGTACTGGACTGTTTCCTGATTGGTCTGTGAGCTACTTCCTGTCTGTGTCAGCAGGCCTCGTAGGAGAGTCTGATTGGTCTGCAGTGAAAGACCCAGGAGGAAGCGGAGGAACAAGTCCAGGTGTCCATTTGGACTCTGTAAGGCCTTGTCCACAGCACTCTGACTGAGAGGTTTTCGTTTTTTAAATAGTTTAGACTTCAGAGATGTAGATTGTTGATCTTTCATCAGGTTGACTCCAGAGTTGATGAAGGTCAGATGGACATGAAGAGCAGCCAGAAACTCCTGAACGCTCAGATGGACGAAGCAGAACACCTTGTCCTGGTACAGGCCTCTCTCCTCTTTAAAGATCTGTGTGAACACTCCTGAGTACACTGAGGCTGCTCTGATATCGATGCCACACTCTGTCATGTCTGATTCATAGAAGATCAGGTTTCCTTTCTGCAGCTGATCAAAAGCCAGTTTTCCCAGAGACTCAATCATCTTCCTGCTCTCTGGACTCCAGAGTGGATCTGTCTCAGCTCCTCCATCATATTTGACCTTCTTGACTTTGGCCTGAACCACCAGGTAATGGATGTACATCTCAGTCAGGGTCTTGGGCAGCTCTCCTCCCTCTCTGGTTTCCAACACATCCTCCAGAACTGTAGCAGTGATCCAGCAGAAGACTGGGATGTGACACATGATGTGGAGGCTTCGTGATGTCTTGATGTGGGAGATGATCCTGCTGGCCTGCTCCTCATCTCTGAACCTCTTCCTGAAGTACTCCTCCTTCTGGGGGTCAGTGAAACCTCTGACCTCTGTCACCATGTCAACACACTCAGGAGGGATCTGATTGGCTGCTGCAGGTCGTGTGGTTATCCAGAGGCGAGCAGAGGGAAGCAGTTTCCCCCTGATGAGGTTTGTCAGCAGCACATCCACTGAGGTGGACTCTGTAACATCAGTCTTGATCTTAGTGTTGTGGAAGTCCAGAGGAGGTCGACACTCATCCAGACCGTCAAAGATGAACACAACCTGGAAGTCATCAAAGCTGCAGATTCCTGCTTCTTTGGTTTCAGTGAAGAAGTGATGAACAAGTTCCACCAAGCTGAACTTTTCCTCTTTCACCACATTCAGCTCTCTGAAAGTCAATGGAAATATAAAGAGGATATCCTGGTTGGCTTTGTCTTCAGCCCAGTCCAGAGTGAACTTCTGTGTTAAGACTGTTTTCCCAATGCCAGCCACTCCCTTTGTCATCACTCTTCTGATTGGTTTATGTCTTCCAGGTGAGGCTTTAAAGAGGTCTTCTTGTCTGATGCTTGTTTCTGGTCTGTGTGGTTTCCTGGATGCTGTTTCAATCTGTCTGACCTCATGTTCATCATTGACCTCTGCAGTCCCTCCCTCTGTGATGTAGAGCTCTGTGTAGATCTCATTCAGAAGGGTTGAGTTTCCAGCTTTAGCAATCCCCTCAAACACACACTGGAACTTCTCCTTCAGAGCAGCTTTAAGTTTATGTTGACACCTGTCAAGAGCATCTGAATATAAAACAACAGATAATCAGACCATCTGATGTGTTGTAGAGCGGTTTACTGTACACACAATCAACAAAGACAAAGACAACATCAACAAAGACTAACTGGACCCTTGGAATGATCTGCATTTACTCATAAATGTGTCCTCACATCTGGTCATAACTACTTCTGAGATACAGGTACAAACAAATGGGATTTATTTTAACAAATCGAAATGCAAAAGATTGAAGGAATTCAAGTTTGAAGAGGAGGGAATATGTTCTAGTCATCTCAGGATTCACCAATGATTCAACATATTGAACACACAAAAGACAAATCAATTTCAGGTGGATGAAGAAGCTTTTCATCCTCACAGCTCCACTAAACATTAACAGAACCATGACCAGAGAAAGACGTGGCCTCACCTTTCTGAGCAGGTTGAACAGACGACAAACGCAGCTGATGGGAAAGAGCGGGATCTTTGGACTGAAGATGTCGGATCAACTTTTTGCAGGCCTCCTCTCCCTTTCTCTTCACAGTGTCAATGAAGTGGCGTACCTTGTCTGCTCTGACTAGGTTCTTCTCAGATATCGATTCTTTCTCCAACTCAGTCAAGACACCGTCTGCTACGAGGGTTTCCAGGAGCTGTGTAAGGACTTCTGGCGACAACCTTTCCACAAACTCGGGCCTCATTTTGGCAACCAACTCCTCTACAGGAACAAGGACACAAGCATCTTAGAGACTCTGCAACTTTCAGAGATGTGAGATGTGACCCCAGCCCTGTTTCTTTTCATCCCACCCCTGAATTCACCACTGAATACTGACTGATGTACAAACAGTTCTTTTTTTCCAATTGTTCATTTCATTTTGATCAGATCATCCAACTGTTTGCTGTGAACTACCTCTACATCTCACCTGAGCTTCAGTTTCAACTCAAGGTAACAGAGTAAAAATATACCTGCTGAAATGACGGCTTCATTGCCCACCAGTGGAGGTTCAGGCTGGTCCTCAGAGACCACATGGCCAGGTCTGAGGGGCTGAAGGCTGCAGAGAGATGGAGGACATGGTTTTACTGATGGGTGTCTGACTAATCTTGCAAAATCTTTTAACTAATTTTGAAAATTCATTGTTATTTGTGTATACATGTCTTGGATCAATGTAATTATGTGTTGAAACTTTTTGTGATGCCATTCTTGGCCAGGTCTCTCTTGCAAAAGAGATTTTGGATCTCAGTGGGACAAACCTGGTTAAATAAAGGTTATAATAATAAAAAAAAAAGGTCTGTGTAAAGGTTTCTGAGAACCCATCATAAACTCTGACAACATATGAGCATGCTCTCTGAACCCATTCTCAGGTAGTTTGTGCTTATGGAGGCTCTTAGAACAGCTCCTTGATTTGGATGATTATTCACTTTGTTGTATCAAGATGGTGGCGCCCATTTCGACTGTGGCTGCACTGGTTCCTGATAAAAATGTGTGTTTTTAAAAAAATGAATATTCTACTCTGTTGTGCAATACAAACGTGCAATGTTTAAGTTGTAGATTAATACATAGTTGTAACTCACTACTGGAATTGAATACAGCCACCAATTCAGGTACTGTAGCGATGAACATGCAAACGTTACCTCAGGCTCCAACGTCAACATGACCCAGCGGCCCATGAAGCAGCAGGTCTGTCTACCTGCACTCAACGGTACTGGAGTGGACGGAGTGGGTGCAACAGAAAACAGAAGCACAACTGTTGGGGAGTACTAGCGACTAGGCTAAAGGCTAACCCGGGACGACTCCGCTTCCATCAATCCTGCAGCTCCATCTGCTCCCTGGGGAATATAATGGACTCCCTACAGCTGGATTTATCAACATAACAGGAGGTGAGACTGCTGCACTTTAATTCTGACAGAGACTGGCTAAACTCATCCATTCCTGATGAGGCCATTAGCTTGGAGGAGCTAACATGCTGCTTGGACAGGAGCTGTGAACTGACAGGTAAATCTCACAGTGGAGATGGTCAAGTGGACCAGACGCCGGTCCTTCTCCATGTTTTGGATCTGTAGAGCACCCACAGACTCAAAATCTAGGAGGTTAAATGTGTGGAGGAATATGTGCCACAGCATCCAGGCGAACCCAAGCTCCAGGAAAGGATGATACTGACTTCTTGAAAGTTGTTAACATTTTTTATTTATATTTTTTGCAAAGTTTGAGGCACTGAACCACCAAAGCGAGAAAAACATCACCACAGCTGAACTAGCAGGCACTTCAACATTTAAGAAGAGCTGATGTCTACAGGACCCTGAGAAAAAATAAACAGTAATAAGGCAGCAGGGCCAGACAACATTCCCAGGAAAGTACTCAGGGAGTGTGCGGACCATCTAGCCTCGGTTCTGATGGATATTTATAATCCCTCCCTGAACCAAACCATCATGTTTCAAGCAAGACACTATCATACCAGTCCTCAATAACCAGCCTGAAGAGGCAGATGAAGTATCACATAACCTTGCATCTCCCCTCCACATTTGACCAGTTCTGCTTTGCTTACAATCGAAACTGCTCTACAGAGGATTCAGTTTCATCTGCACTCCACCTGAGCCTCAACCAACTAGTGGACAAAAACTCTTATGAAAACTGTTTGTTGATTTCAGTTCGGTATTCAACACCATCATTCACCAGCATCCGTTGAACAAACTGGCAAACCTGAGCTTCAACAGCATCATTCCAAAGATTTCCTGTCTGACAGTCTGTGCTTGTCTGGAAGATCACCACCTCAGGCTATTAAGACAGAGGTGGAGGTGGTAGAACGCATCAAGTTTCTGGGGGTGCACACAACTAACAAACTCTCCTGGACCCAGAACACCACATCGCTGATAAAGTGAGTGCAGCAGTGTTTGAGCTTCCTCTGCAGGATGACAACAATACATCTGCTTCCCAGCATCCTCACCACCTTCTACCAGAGCACCAGAGAGTAAAAAGAGAGTAAACCAGAGAGTAAACTGACCAACAGTATCTCTCTGTGGTGCAGCTGCCTCTAGAGAGTGGTGAGGATGTCAAAGATTATTAGGACTTCTCTTCCTTCCTTCAAGGACATGGATTCCAAATGCTGTCTAGCACGAGTGGAAAACATCATCAGAGACCGGACTCATCCACATCACGGACACTTCTCTCTGCTGGCATCTGGTACCGTAGAACAACCAGGCTCTGCACCAGCTTCATACCTTAGGCCTTACGACTCCTGAACACTCCAAGTAGTCTGTAGTCTGTTTGAGGATGGTGTAATACCCAGCACGATAGTTTCAGGGCAATAAACCAGTGCAGCATTCTTATGCATTTTATCACTTTATTACTGTTTACTGTGTGTTTTAACACTGTTGTGTTTTTAGACACTTGCTATCTGAGCCATTTGCAACTCAATTTTGTTAATGTACTCAACCGTGGTGTGTATTTTGAATGATATTAAATATCTATGTATTGTGGCCTTGAACCTTGGACAATGCTTGATGTCGATGATAAACAGCTGTTTAAAGGTTGTTAGCATGTTACTTCCACAGGGAGCGGCCGACCTTTAACCTGATCTCTACTTTCTGTTGTTGGTCTCGTACCAGGAGGGAACAGACTCTATAGACAGAGGGATCTTCTTCAGTTAGTTTCAGATACGATGATCTGTTATTGATCCCACAGTGAATAGAACAGAAGCACACAGATCTAGTTAAATCTGTATCTATCAGTGGAAGTGCTTCATCATTTTATTCCCAGCTATCCTGCATAGTTGTAGATCTCAGTAACAGTTTACATTCACTGGTTCAAAGTTCCACTTCTAGATTGTGTTAATCTTCTGTTTTGTTGTAACATGGTGCAGTAGTACTGCAGTAGTTGTACTTGTAGTAGTTACTGTGTATGTAGCAGAATGGGATCAGGAGAACCAGTATCTTCCACCTCTGAATGTTTCTTTCAACATCCTGTAGAAGTTACAATAAATCAGACTTGAATCTGCTGTAGAAGAAGTAAAACTAGTGACTCATGAACCTCCAGTCTAGACCTGGACTCTTTACGTTTCTGTACAGTGTCCTGGTGTCTTGGACTGACGTCTTTAACTAACAACACTTAGAGATGGTCCTTTCACCTCTGAGCTTCACTCTGGTCCATGCTGCTGGATTCACATCAGCTCACACTTTGTCCTTCACCTGCAGAAGAAACACACATCATTCATGAGAACATCCACTGGAACCATCTCTGCTGGTTGAAACATCTACTATCAGTCCACTAGATGGAGCCATGGACGACACACATGATGCCTTCGCTGACACCGAGTCTGACTGGAAGCTCCAGATCTTTAATATTCAGTCACTTCTGGTAACAATGTTTCAAAGATGTCAGCTGACAGACGAACATCTTCACTTCAGAAACAAGCTCTTTAAGAGGTGGAGTTCAAGTACTGAGTTACTTTCACTTTCACAACCTGAGGTAAAAATCTAAACACTAAAAACTAAATACTGAGAGGTTGAGGGAAATATTCAAATGCTGATGTGTGACAAAGTGGGTCAGACCATTTGTCTCATCATTACCATCTTTAGTTTAGTTTAACCATACTTGTTTGTTTCAGCTATGTTCCCATCAGTAATCACCATTTTGCAGATACAGACTATCCCGGGTTTGTTTGTGTTTTGTATTATGTTTGGTTATATGTGGTAGCTCAACATCTTGGTTAAAATAAACACTTACACATATTGTTAGATTTAGTTATAGTTTATTGATTTACTTCTTGTTAAAATAAGTTATGTTGATATTCAGTTGTGTTACTTACATACTCACCATGTGGCCAGAGTCAAAGGAGGGAGTGCGGCGATATTTCCTGCTTTTATACTCAGGTAAAATGATTGGGGGCAGGTCATTGGACTAGTCCAAATAGGGTAAGGGAAATTACTAAAAAGTATTATTTAGGTTTATTTGTTATTATATGAAGGTATGGTTAAATATGGATCATCGGTAATGCAGGTAAAGGTGTTTTACTGTAGTCAGGTCAGAGATTAGCTTTGTAAATGGTTTTATTAGGAGCCAGTGGACTCTCCTCCTGTAGTGGTACAGCCAGGGAGGCTGGGTTAGGAGGAGGAGAGGTTATTTAAGCAGAGGCCTTTTGTCTGTCAAGGGGGAAACAGTGTGCTTATCAGGTGTAGCCATTTACACATGATTTAAGTTGAATTTTGCGTTTGTTATAAGTTGAGATTTATTTAGTTCAACTCAGTTAACTGTTCAGTTACCTTTTTTTCTGTTGTATATACTTTTGTTGCTACAACAAAGCTGGAAGCACATGTAAATAAACACCTTGCGGTGATTTTTTCTAAACAAACGGCCTTGAATCTGCCTCCTACTTATGCCGCTCCGGTCAGCTTCCTAACATGATGAAAGATTTATTGTATCTCCTACTACTCCTAATCATTGCAAAAGTGTATTTTCTTGTACCCATTTCACAGTGTATCTCATACTATACATTTTTAAAGTGTATTTGCTATTAACCATCTTTACACTGTATCTCCTGATATACATTTTTAACAGTGTGTCAGCTGTTATACATGTGTTTTTCCTAATAATATATTTCCTTGTACCTATTATACAGTGTGTCTTCTATTATCTATTTTCAACATACATGTTCTGGTAGTTGACCATTAGTGTGTCTCTTAATCATTTTTAAATAATGTATCTCCTAATATTAATTATTTCTAGTGTATCCTTTTATCATCTGTTGAAGTGCATTTACTTAAATCCATTGTTTACAGTGTATTAGCTGCTAGTCTTTTTACATAAACTTTAGCTTATTGTTTTTCCAGCGCATTAGTCGTGTTGTCTTTTCCTTTCAAGAAATGAAATCAGACCGACACTACCTCTACCGACATTCTCCTTCATCTGAATGACTCTGCATCTTTCTAGTGTTTGTGCGGAAAACAGATCATTGTGTTCAGTTATGTGCAGAAAGTAGTGCCTCATGAGAACACACCTTCACCTCTTCACCAGGACATATTCTGTCAGACTGGTTAAACCGGTCAGAGTCAGACATTCAAACTCAACCACTGCTGCTCTTTAAAGGCTTCACTCATCATTGGTTAATGTCTAGCTTTACTCCAACAGGGCACATACAGAAAAACAGCAGCTCTACACAGAAGAAGAGGAGGAAGAAGAGCTGAAGTGGGAGGATTTAAACTCCGTCAGAGATCACTAACAAGGCCTTGTTCCATTTAGTTTGACTTTACGTCCACAGCTTTTATCTCTATCAGTGACTAAAACAATGAGAACCTTCAACCACCATCACCAGCCTCCACCCGTTTCTCATTCAGCTCCTTCAGCCGGACTCTAAACATTCAGCTCTGACTCTTACTGAAGAAAACATTAAAAACTGATTCATTACCTTCAGAGGGAGCTTGACACGAAGAAAATGATCTGAGCCTGGATCCTGGTGAAAGTGAGACCAGGAAACACCCAGAGCGCTGCAGGAGGAGGAGACGCAATAAACCTACAGACAGAGGAGGAGGAAGTTAAAGTAGTCAATAAACAACACAGCTCTCAATCACAACTAAACAACAAACTGTGACTGTGACCATTAAGGCTTCATCATTTATAGGAAAAGTGGTATATGTACCAGTCCCCATTTTACACAGTGAATCTCCCTGTAGTTGTTCTTACAGTATATCTCATATTTTAAACAGTGGTAGTCATTTTTAACAGTGTATTAGCTGGTATCCAGTTTAGTGTGTTTCTCCTATAACATCTTTTTGCTCCTAGTAGTCATTTTTAAGTTATATGGGTTGGGGTAGGTTTCTGGGATTATCTCGATGCTACACCTCATGCTACCTGTGAGGGTTAAGGGGTGAGGGCTGTTAAAGTATCTCGATAACCCACTCTGCATCGACACAAGGCTCCGTAGTTTGGTGTAGTTATTTAATGGCTGGATATCATTTAATATTTAATATCTTTGAGGTTGGATTAAGTATTTGAATCCTCATTCAGTTCTGATTTTTTTTCTTAAACAAGTTTTCAGTGGTTAGTAATAGAAAATGAATGATAAGATATTAGAGGACAGGAGCCAGAGAAGAGAGAGGAGAGGACATGTCCTCAGTGCATCGTCTCCCTGCAGCCTGGACCTATAGCAGCATAACTAAGGGATGGTTAAGTCCAGCTCTAACTATAAGCTTTGTCTAAAAGGAAAGTCTTAGTCCTGACCTTAAACGTAGAGACGGTGTTTGCCTCCAGAACCCAAACTGGGAGCTGGTTCCACAGGAGAAAACGTTCGTAAAACGTATGAAAATGGAAGCGGCACAAAGAGATGAGTCTGCCAATATATGACACTAAGGTCTCAATCCAAAAGGCCAAAAACAACCAATAAGAAGGAGCCGTTTGCAGTACCCAGAGTGCAACAGACCAGGAAGTGAGGCGCGCTGCAGATGTTTAACCCTCATGCCCTGATAAAGACAAAAATGGCCTTTTCAATTTTATTTTTTGTTTTGATAACTTTGTGGTAGTTCTGCTTTTTGCCATCATATTTGGCAAATGTGTGTGTGATATTTCAAACTCAAATCCCATAATGCTCCATTTTTACACTGTGTGACCTAAATTGTTACATTGTTATCATTAAGGGACAAAAGTGTCCTCTTCAAAAACACCCTAAAAATAGCACATTGTGACAGTCTGAGTCTGAGTTCACTCCTTTTTATTTGATAGTGAATGTGGGCTTTAGGGTGGCAGCCATGTTTCTCTGCTGGCATTTAAGATATTTTTGCTGAGATGCATTTAGTGCATTGGTTAGAAACATTTTGTTCATTTATTTAAATACAATTATATGTTTAGGTGTAATGAGGAAGAATGGTCTATTTCATTTCTGAATGACGTTTACAGCATGCAGGTGTCCTAGTTGTTGCTTTCAGCTCTTTTGTGCTGTGGATGTGTGTGTGGATCTGGTCAAAGGACGGAGGCTCCTGATACCTGCTGCATGTGTGGAAAGTAGATTTACAACATTCACACATCCTTCTGCATGGGAGTGAACTGACCTCACACACATATGTACTACACATGCATGAAAAAACATGTAGTGTTTTTATGTAGTGTCAGATGCTCCGCCCCCGTAGACTTCCATCATAACGACATCATAACTGCAGTTATTGATCTGGATACAGTTATAAAACCAGGAATCTGGGACGTTAACGTTTAATGTAGAACAAAATTAGTGACATTTGACACTTAGTGTGTAGTGTGTATTTATGTGTGTGTCTGTTTGTGTCTGTCTGTGTTTGTGTGTGTGTCTGTGTGTGTGTGTGTGTGTGTGGTCCAGCAGAGGGTCTAATCTGATCAGCAGCATAATAATTCTTACATATAAGTGTAAAAATTACATGTAAGAATTTTCAATGAAAATAACTTTCACTGATTTATCCACTGGTTTATTTGGATAAATGGACTAAACAGCAGACAGACATCAGGGTTAGGTTGTAGTAAACTATTTTAGGTTCTAGTAAACTAGTTTAGGGTCTAGTTAACTAGTGTTGAGGAGGAATTTTAGCCCTGCTTTCCTCTCCTCTCCGGGTCCGTTGATGTGAGGAATAAAGCGACGAGAGAATGACGTCCAGTACGAGTATTTATTCACAGTCTGCAGAGTGTGGAGACCACAGTACATACAAAGGTATGAGTCTGGATCTGAGTTGCCTTCGCGGGAGCAGTTCTTTTCTATTACTACAGTAAACACCTGATTGGCTCATCTACTTCTCCTCTTTGACACACTTTCTCTGTTAGATTGTGGTCCGGCGCGTCCTGCTCCCCGCGAGACATCTTCAGAAAATACATGGTGACCTTTAAGTACATGTTGTTCTCAATACAATCATATCATTCGGCCTTCCAGTGTTTTTCCACTTCTGCACGCAGTACATGTTCAGTGTATTCTGTTCCAGTGATTATGTCCCATATATTGCATATTGAATCACTTCTAGTAATTAAACCTGATTATTAAGGCACTCATAAGCACGCATACATTTTACTGTTCCCACACTAGTTTAGGGTCTAGTAAACTAGTTTAGGTTCTAGTAAACTATTTTAGAGTCTAGTAAAGTATTTATCAGGTCTAGTAAAGTATTTTAGGGTCTAGTTAACTAGTTTAGGGTCTAGTAAACTAGTTTCGGTTCTAGTAAACTATTTTAGGGTCTAGTAAACTAGTTGGGGTCTAGGAAATTTTTTTAGGGTCTAGGAAAGTATTTTAGGGTCTAGTAAAGTATTTATCAGGTCTAGTAAACTATTTTGGGGTCTAGTAAAGTATTTTAGGGTCTAGTAAAGTATTTATCAGGTCTAGTAAACTATTTTGGGGTCTAGTAAAGTATTTTAGGGTCTAGTAAAGTATTTATCAGGTCTAGTAAACTATTTTGGGGTCTAGTAAAGTATTTTAGGGTCTAGTAAACTAGGTTTACTAGTAAGGTTTCAAGGAGTATCTTTGATTGGGGGTTAGGATTTGTAAATCTCAAATCTCATAAATCTGGCTTTAGCCTGACAAATTTATGTAATGTCAGTCAAATTTAAGTAGTTCGTTATTCCAACATTAACACTCAATAATCCATTTTAGAAGGCAATGTAAAATTACATAAAGTCTTTGTAATTCCACATTTATTCCTCATAAACAGCAACATAAATATACCAAGAACAGTGTCACCGATCATGTTTGTTCCACAGTTTTGTCTCATAAATGTCGATACCAAAGTTTCCCTCAGTTTCATGGCTTAACAAGGATTAAAAAAAATTTTAAAAAAAAGGGACAGCGCCACCTGCTGGATTTTTTTTCCAGGTCTGGTACCGATTTAATGCAGAATAATAATCCCTTGTACCGACCTTCCCTTCCCTTCCCTTCCCTAACCCCGACTCCCAATTTGAATTTTTTAATGCTGTGAAAGAAAAGAGCTTTAAGTCAAACACTGTGATGTATATGGTATATTTTATTACGTATATTTATAACATCTGTTCACATCAAGGTTTACAGGAAACAATGAGAAATATCTTTTCATCTGACAGTTGTCAAACAAGGACATAAGGAAGAATCACGCAACCAGAAATCAGGACACCTCCAACATACGAGCTGATTAAACCTGGACATAATTATGTTAATTATATAATTATATGTTATACTTAAGCTGTCCCTCTCTGCTTGTGTCTGTCTCAGTGGAAGACGGTCTGTCTCCAGCGTTTGTCAGGTGTGAATGGCCACAGACAGTCGGCGATGGCAGAAGTGAAGGGTCGTGTTTCTACACTGAGGTTCAGCAGCTCCAAGCGAGAACAGTTCAACTGACAGTTGACTGGTCGAACAGCGGCGTCGGCCGGCTGCTCCGTCAGCTACAAGGAAATGAGCATCAGTATTAATGATTCTACATGCCAACCAGTCCTGTTATAGACAAGACATAACTGTGACATTAATACAGGTGGACAATGACTATACAGAACATCATTCTCTTTTTTATTTTACTATCATGAACGATAATAAATGGGTGAACTTCATGTGCGACCTACAGGTATGAGGTGACTGGACGGGAGGTTGAAGGCCTGAGCGATGGCCACGGACATCTCATATTTAGTCATCTGCTCTTTAGCTGAGAAATGAAAGACTCCTCTGATGGACGGGTCCTAGAAGACAGAGGGACAGACAATGACTTCTGTGGACAGAACGACAGACAGATGCTTCGCTGCCACTCATCTTTCTGTCTGAGACGCTGACCTGTCTCGCTCTCTCGGAGAGTTTCCTGCAGACGGTGGCGACGTCGCGGGCGTCGGTGGGAAACCTCTGGTCGCAGTGATCGACCGTGCAGCTCTCCTCCGTCGCCTGTTGGACCTTCAGCCACAGCGTCGTGACGGCGCTTTCCGTCACCGACTCCACCTCCCCGAACAGAACCGGCACTCGCAGAACCACCGCCCCTGAGACAAGGACACGGACATCGTTACCGCGTCTCTCTCCGTCACAGGCAGGAAGATGTCAGAGACGAGGACATGTACCTGGACATGTACCTGGACAGTGCCGCAGCGTCTCCCTCTCCCCCTCCAGTTTGCTCCGTCCATAAACGTTGAGAGGATTTGGACAGTCGTCTTCTCCGTATGGAGGGTTCCTTCCGTCAAACACGTAGTCGGTGCTGATGTAGAGGAAGAACGCTCCGCATGCCACTGGAGACAGACAGGTTCTGTACGTTACGTGGGTTCTACATGGTACATGTGTTCTACAGGTTCTATGGGTTCTATACGTTACATGTGCTCTATGGGTTCTATATGATACACGAGTTCTACGGGTTACATGGGTTCTATGTGGTACATGTGTTCTCTGGGTTCTATGGGTTCTATATGGTACATGTGCTCAGTGGGTTCTGTTTGTTCTATACGTTACGTGTGCTCTATGGGTTCTATATGTTACATGTGTTCTCTGGGTTCTATGGGTTCTATATGGTACATGTGCTCAGTGGGTTCTGTTTGTTCTATACGTTACGTGTGCTCTATGGGTTCTATACGTTACATGTGCTCTATGGGTTCTATGTGTTCTATGTTACATGTGTTCTATAGGTTCTATATGATACATGAGTTCTACGGGTTACATGGGTTCTATATGGTACATGTGTTCTGTGGGTTCTATTTGTTCTATACATTACATGTGTTCTATTTGTTGTATACGTTACATGTGCTCTATGGGTTCTATTTGTTCTATATGTTACATGTGTCCTCTGGGTTCTAATTGTTCTATATGTTATGTGTGCTCTATGGATTCCATTTGTTCTATATGTTACATGTGTTCTCTGGGTTCTAATTGTTCTATATGTTGCGTGTGCTCTATGGGTTCTATTTGTTCTATATATTACATGTGTTCTATAGGTTCAATATGGTACATGTGTTCCATACGTTACATGGGTTCTATACATTACATTTGTTGTATAGGTTCTATATGTTACATGGGTTCTACATGGTACATATGTTCTACGGGTTCTATGAGTTCTATATGGTACATGTGTTCGGTGGGTTCCAATTGTTCTACACGTTGCATGTGCTCTATGTGTTCTATATTACATGTGTTCTATAGGTTCTATATGATACATGAGTTCTATGGGTTACATGGGTTCTATGGGTTCTATATGGTACATGTGTTCTATTTGTTCTATATGTAACATGTTTTCTATGGGTTCTATGTGGTACATTTGTTCTATTGGTTACATGGGTTCTATGTGGGTTCTATTTGTTCTATACATTATATGTGTTATATTTGTTCTATACGTTACATGTGCTCTATGGGTTCTATGTGTTACATGTGCTCTATAGGTTCTATATGGTACATGTGTTCTATTTGTTTAATATGTTACATGTGTTCTCTGGGTTCTAATTGTTCTATATGTTACGTGTGCTCTATGTGTTCTATTTGTTCTATATGTTACATGTGTTCTATATGTTCGATATGGTACATGTGTTCTATGGGTTTTATACGTTACATGGGTACTATACATTGCATTTGTTGTATAGGTTCTATACATTACATGAGTTCTATACGTTACATGTGTTCTATAGGTTCTGTACGTTACATGTGTTCTATAGGTTCTGTACCTTACATGTGTTCTATAGGTTCTTCAGATCACATGTGTTCTACAGGTTCTATATGGTACATGTGTTCTATAGGTTACATGTGTCTATAGGTTCTATATGTTACATGTGTTCTATGGGTTCTAATTGTTCTATATGTTACATGTGTTCTATGGGTTATAATTGTTCCATGTGTTACATGTGTTCTATAGGTTCAATATGGTACATGGGTTCTATGGGTTCCAAACATTACATGGGTTCTATATGTTACATGTGTTCTATGGGTTCTATACTTAACATGGGTTCTATGGGTTCCAAACGTTACATGGGTTCTATATGTTACATGTGTTGTATAGGTTCTATACGTTGCATTTGTTCTATGGGTTACAAGTGCTCTATAGGTTCTGTACGTTACATGTGTTCTATGGGTTCTGTACGTTACATGTGTTCTATAGGTTCTGTACCTTACATGTGTTCTATAGGTTCTTCAGATCACATGTGTTCTACAGGTTCTATATGGTACATGTGTTCTATAGGTTACATGTGTCTATAGGTTCTATATGTTACATGTGTTCTATGGGTTCTAATTGTTCTATATGTTACATGTGTTCTATGGGTTATAATTGTTCCATGTGTTACATGTGTTCTATAGGTTCAATATGGTACATGGGTTCTATGGGTTCCAAACATTACATGGGTTCTATATGTTACATGTGTTCTATGGGTTCTATACTTAACATGGGTTCTATGGGTTCCAAACGTTACATGGGTTCTATATGTTACATGTGTTGTATAGGTTCTATACGTTGCATTTGTTCTATGGGTTACAAGTGCTCTATAGGTTCTGTACGTTACATGTGTTCTATGGGTTCTATTTGTTCTATACGTTACATGTGTTCTATAGGTTATATACGTTACATGGGTTCTATGGGTACCAAACGTCACATGGGTTCTATATGTCACATTTGTTCTATGGGTTCTATACATAACATGGGTTCCAAACGTTACATGGGTTCTATACGTGTTTTCTATGGGTTCTATACGTTACATGTGTTACATGGGTTCTATATGGTACATGTGTTCTATGGGTTCTTTATGGTACATGTGCTCTATAGGTTCTATATGGTACATGTGCTCTATTTGTTCCATATGTTACATGTGTTCTCTGGGTTCTAATTGTTCTATGTTGCGTGTGCTCTATGGATTCTATTTGTTGTATATGTTATGTGTGTTCTCTGGGTTTTAATTGTTCTATATGTTACGTGTGCTCTATGGGTTCTATACGTTGCATGGGTTCTATACATTACACTTGTTGTATAGGTTCTGTACGTTGCATGTTTTCTATAGGTTCTATAGGCTCTTTATGGTACATGTATTCTATGGGTTCTATAGACTCTATATGGTACATGTAATCTATGGGTTCTATAGGCTCTATATGGTACATGTATTCTATGGGTTCTATACGTTACATGCTTTCTATGGGTTACATGTGTTCTATAGGTTCTGTATGTTACATGTGTTCTATGGGTTATATTTGTTCTATGGGTTCTATACATCACATGTGTTCTATAGGTTCTTCAGGTCACATGTGTTCTACAGGTTCTATATGGTACATGTGTTCTATAGGTTACATGTGTCTATAGGTTCTATATGTTACATGTGTTCTCTGGGTTCTAATTGTTCTATATGTTACGTGTGCTCTATGGGTTCTATAAGTTACATGGGTTCTATACATTGCATTTGTTGTATAGGTTCTATACGTTACATGGGTTCTATAGGTTCCATAGGCTCTATATGGTACATGTATTCTATGGGTTCTATACATTACATGCGTTCTATGGGTTACATGTGTTCTATAGGTTCTGTACGTTACATGTGTTCTATGGGTTATATTTCTTCTATGGGTTCTATACGTCACATGTGTTCTATAGGTTACGTGTCTATATGTTCTATATGTTACATGTGTTCTATGGGTTCTCTTTGTTCTATATGTTACATGTGCTCTATGGGTTCTAATTGTTCTATATGTTACATGTGTTCTATAGATTCGATATGGTACATGTGTTTTACGGGTTCTATAGGTTCTATAATAGTACATGCGGTCTATGGGTTCTATACGTTACATGTGCTCTATGGGTTCTATTTGTATATTTGTGACATGCGTTCTATAGATTCGATATGATACATGTGTTCTATGGGTTCTATAGATTACATGGGTTCTATACGTTACATGTGTTGTATAGGTTCTTTACATTACATATGTTCTATGGGTTACATGTGTTCTATTTGTTGTATACGTTACATGTGCTCTATGGGTTCTATTTGTTCTATATGTTACATGTGTCCTCTGGGTTCTAATTGTTCTATATGTTATGTGTGCTCTATGGATTCCATTTGTTCTATATGTTACATGTGTTCTCTGGGTTCTATACGTAACATGTTTTCTATGGGTTCCATTTGTTCTATGGGTTCTACACGTTACATGTGTTCTATGGGTTCTGCAAGGTACATGTGTTCTATTTGTTACATGTCTTCTATGGGTTCTATGCGTAAAATGGGTTCTATATGGTGCATGTGTTCTATGGGTTCGATACATAACACATGTTCAATAGGTGTATACCTGTGACTCCAGAGAACATGCCTTTTATGCCGTACTAGAATGAAGTGTAATTGCACATCCACTACAGTAGGTGGCAGTGGCGCTCTCATTGTCAGGGCTTTACAGCACAGAGCAGGAGATATGAATATTTAACTGGGATGAAACGAAAGGTGGAGAGAGACGGAGATAGTGAGACAAACGACAGTCTGAAAGCTAAGACCAGGAAATATGATGAAGCGTATGTAGCGTTTGGCTTCACTGCGACTACGGTGGGAAACCAGGAAAGACCGGTGAGTTTACTGTGTCTAAAAATGTTGGCAGCGGACAGCATGAAGCCAAATAAACTAAGGCGTCACTTAAAGAAGTTTTTTCAATGAAAACGTGCTGAATATTGCCAACAATCATCCTGCTTTGTGAATGGTATTTCAATAAACCAGAAAGCACTGTTAGCATCATAAGCTATGCTAGAACTCTGTCCTGCTGGATGACACAAGTGCAGCAAAAATAAAAACTATCCCTCCGTCCAATGACACCGTCGCCAGATATATAAATGACATTGCTAACGATCTTCAAGAAAAGCTGGTAGATAAACTCAGAGACAAATGTTTTGCTGTACAATTTGATGATGCTACTAACACCAACAAAGACTGTTTTTCAGAGACAGAGCCACAGCTGAAGACTTATTCAAAATGCTGGACTGCTTCTTGACTGAGAATGGGCTAAAGTGTTATAATTGCATTGGTGCTTGCAGTGATGGTGCACAGACCATGACAGAGATGAGAAAATAATAAGTATACACACAGAAGCACTGGCATCAAGGCACGTTTCTACTGAATTTAGTGACATTATGACTGACATTTTAGGTGTAGTCAACTTTATAAAGACCAGTCCACTAAAAACGAGAGTCTCCTCTGCTATCTGTGAGGAGATGGGAGCTGAAACTCAAGCTGTGCTGTTTCACAGTGAAGGAAGGTGGCTGTCACAAGGGTTAGGGTTCACAAGGAAAAGTCTTGTCCCGAGTTTTTGTGCTCAGGGGGCAGATAAGAATGTTTTTGGAGCAGGAGCACAAGTATGAAGACACAAAAAAATTTAGTGATGAGAACATCCGGGTGACACTGGCCTACCTGAGTGACATAGTTGGAAAGTTAAATGAACTAAAGCTACAGCTTCAAGGGAAAGATAAACACCCCCCTTAGGTCACAGACAAGATCAGCTTTCACTCAAAAGCTTGCAATGTGGGGCAGGCTACTTGAAGGAAATACTGATCCATTAGAGAACCTGCATGAATTTGTTGACACTACTGACTATGATGCCACCTCAGTGGTTCCATGTATTAAGCAGCATATCTCATCACTGATGGATTCTTTAAAAAGTACTTCCCTAAAAACAGTTCCCAGTATGACTGGGTGAGAGATCCTTTCAATGCACCAGCTCCAACTGGGTTCAGCTCTGCAGAGGAGGACCAGTTCACTGACATGACATCTGACTCCACATCGAGACTGAGGTTCACATCACAGACACTGAGTGAATAGGGCAGAGGGCTATGGGCTCTGGTTGGTTTAATGTTAGGACCTTAAGGCTCTGGTTGGTTTAATGTTAGGACCTTAAAGCTCTGGTTGGTTTAATGTTAGGACCTTAAAGCTCTGGTTGGTTTAATGTTAGGACCTTAAAGCTCTGGTTGGTTTAATGTTAGGACCTTAAGGCTCTGGTTGGTTTAATGTTAGGACTCTAAGGCTCTGGTTGGTTTAATGTTAGGACCTTAAGGCTCTGGTTGGTTTAATGTTAGGACTCTAAGGCTCTGGTTGGTTTAATGTTAGGACCTTAAGGCTCTGGTTGGTTTAATGTTAGGACCTTAAGGCTCTGGTTGGTTTAATGTTAGGACTCTAAGGCTCTGGTTGGTTTAATGTTAGGACCTTAAGGCTCTGGTTGGTTTAATGTTAGGACCTTAAAGCTCTGGTTGGTTTAATGTTAGGACCTTAAGGCTCTGGTTGGTTTAATGTTAGGACCTTAAGGCTCTGGTTGGTTTAATGTTAGGACCTTAAGGCTCTGGTTTGTTTAATGTTAGGACCTCAAGGCTCTGGTTTGTTTAATGTTAGGACCTTAAGGCTCTGGTTGGTTTAATGTTAGGACTTTAAGGCTCTGGTTGGTTTAATGTTAGGACCTTAAAGCTCTGGTTGGTTTAATGTTAGGACCTTAAAGCTCTGGTGTTAATGTAGGACCTAAGGGCTCTGTTGGTTTAATGTTAGACCTTAAGGCTCTGTTGTTACATGTTAGGACTAACAGCTCTGGTTGGTTTAATGTTAGGACCTTAAGGCTCTGGTTGGTTTAATGTTAGGACTCTAAGGCTCTGGTTGGTTTAATGTTAGGACCTTAAGGCTCTGGTTGGTTTAATGTTAGGACCTTAAGGCTCTGGTTGGTTTAATGTTAGGACCTTAAGGCTCTGGTTGGTTTAATGTTAGGACCTTAAGGCTCTGGTTGGTTTAATGTTAGGACTCTAAGGCTCTGGTTGGTTTAATGTTAGGACCTTAAGGCTCTGGTTGGTTTAATGTTAGGACCTTAAGGCTCTGGTTGGTTTAATGTTAGGACTCTAAGGCTCTGGTTGGTTTAATGTTAGGACCTTAAGGCTCTGGTTGGTTTAATGTTAGGACCTTAAGGCTCTGGTTGGTTTAATGTTAGGACCTTAAGGCTCTGGTTGGTTTAATGTTAGGACTCTAAGGCTCTGGTTGGTTTAATGTTAGGACCTTAAGGCTCTGGTTGGTTTAATGTTAGGACCTTAAGGCTCTGGTTGGTTTAATGTTAGGACTCTAAGGCTCTGGTTGGTTTAATGTTAGGACTTTAAGGCTCTGGTTGGTTTAATGTTAGGACCTTAAGGCTCTGGTTGTACAGAAACAATAAAACCAGGACAAACAGACTAAGGGACAGCTTCTTCCCCAGAGCTGTTAAAGCAGTCACTCCCCCCACAGTGAAACACTCACACATCACCCCCCTACAGAACTCTCACACATGCACCCTCCCCCCACCAGCCACATACACTCACACACATTCTCCCTGCTGACAATCAACACAACATCAGTCCTCAGGACAATCACACGCTCAACATTTCATAGAGTGGAACATAAGCTGCACTTTATGCTCACTCTTACAGTATTTACATTTTCTCTGTACATACATTTTAACTTTAAGGATGTTTTTTTGTTAATTCGTAAGTGTTATTTAAATGTCCGTGTATCTATGTGCCTTTAAACCGGGGTCTCATGTCTTCTATCAAACTAGTTTAACACTTTTAGTTCATTTCACCACACTTTGTCTGTGTTGTGCTTGTAATTTAATCCTAAATCAGCTCAAAGTCAAAGGCTCTTTGTGAGTCTTGTCTCTGTCCCGGCATATGAGGGACCGTTGTGAAGCTCTTTCTCTCCTGTAGACGTCTATCAGATCCAAATAGGATCATATCCTTCGTACTGACAACCAGTCGTGAAAGTAGAAAGACTGATCAGATTTCATGTGACTTACAGAGGAACAAAGATGAAGACGGATGGCGACCGTGGTGAGAACATGTGATGACATCACTGACCTGCCTCCTTAGCCAGAGTGCCGGTGGCGTGTACGTTCAGGTTAACAGCTGCTTCAGTGTGTCTCTCCACAACGTCTGGACGTCGCTCGGCTGCACAGTGGACGATGACTTCAGGCTGAGACACAAAAGAAAGCACTTTAATCACGTCAAACTGCTCTCAGTAGTGAGACACCTAGTGTCCTGTAAGACAGTGACTCAGCACTCAGACATCGCCCCCCACCACCACATCAACAGTCATGTGACCAGATCAGACTGAGCAGCTGGATGATCTTAATCAGATCCTGATGTCACTTTGTGTCTAAATGTGGTTATCAATGATCGATGCAGGCTTTCAAAGCAGACGCACACTTCCATGGCCTCGAGGGTCGGGATCAAACCTAAAAGACCTAAAACAGACGAAGCTCTTGTTTCTGAAAAGACAGTTGTGACAAACTGACTTTTTTTGGTCAGGGAACAAGAGGCTACAAGTAATTAGATTGTGTTGTAGTGTAGTGACATCAGACTCCCCCTGACACTGACCTCCTCCAAGCCTCATCCTGATAACATGGAACTATGTTTTTATATTTAGTTCAAGTATTAGTGACACCGCATCTAATCATTAGATTAGCATAACCTCATATCATTGAAGTAGCACCTTGTATTCCTGCAGTAGTACCTTGTATTCCTGCAGTAGTACCTTGTATTCCTGCAGTAACACCTTGTATTCCTGCAGTAACACCTTGTATTCCTGCAGTAACACCTTGTATTCCTGCAGTAACACCTTGTATTCCTGCAGTAGTACCTTGTATTCCTGCAGTAACACCTCGTATTCCTGCAGTAGTACCTTGTATTCCTGCAGTAGTACCTTGTATTCTTGCAGTAGTACCTTGTAGTCCTGCAGTAACACCTTGTATTCCTGCAGTAGTACCTTGTATTCCTGCAGTAGTACCTTGTATTCTTGCAGTAACACCTTGTATTCCTGCAGTAGTACCTTGTATTCTTGCAGTAACACCTTGTATTCCTGCAGTAGTACCTTGTATTCTTGCAGTAACACCTTGTATTCCTGCAGTAACACCTCGTATTCCTGCAGTAGTACCTCGTATTCCTGCAGTAGTACCTCGTATTCCTGCAGTAACACCTTGTATTCCTGCAGTAACACCTTGTATTCCTGCAGTAACACCTTGTATTCCTGCAGTAACACCTTGTATTCCTGCAGTAGTACCTTGTATTCCTGCAGTACTACCTTGTATTCCTGCAGTAGTACCTTGTATTCCTGCAGTAACACCTTGTATTCCTGCAGTAGTACCTTGTAGTCCTGCAGTAACACCTCGGAGTCCTGCAGTAACACCTCGGAGTCCTGCAGTAACACCTCGTAGTCCTGCAGTAGTACCTCGTATTCCTGCAGTAGTACCTCGTAGTCCTGCAGTAACACCTCGTAGTCCTGCAGTAGTACCTTGTATTCCTGCAGTAGTACCTTGTATTCCTGCAGTAGTACCTTGTAGTCCTGCAGTAACACCTTGTATTCCTGCAGTAACACCTTGTATTCCTGCAGTAGTACCTTGTATTCCTGCAGTAGTCCTCTGACAGCGTCCTCATCCGTCAGGTCACAGCGGAGGAATCGTGGTCGAGCTCTTCTGAATCCAGTTCCGACCACTGACCAGCCGTTGGCCTGAAACTCTCTGCAGATGGCTCGACCCAGAAGACCCGTCGCTCCGGTAACCAGGACCCTCCGAGACGGGACCATCTCCTCGTCCTTGAGTAAAAAGAGCAGACACATCGGTACTACTTCAACAGTCCCACAGTCTGGTATCAATACTGCTCAAACATCCAAGCTTGCTCCTCCACGTCCTTTGACAGATCAGAGATGAACCATGTGACTGATCTGTTGCTGATGTTGCTTCATCCTCAGTCATTGAGAACATACTGATATCAGAGAAAAGTATTGGTTCCTCTTCTACAGTGTACGTTTCTACACTGAGCAACTCACATGAGCCAAGCTGAGCATTTGAAAACACAGATGCAGCTTTTTTTCCCCTGAGAAAATGAACGGGCTTCTGTTTATTCTCTAGATGCCATGTGTCCAATCTGGAAACCACGTCACAAACCTCTCCATGCTGTGTTGAAGAAGAACTGAAGTGAACTGAAGAAGCTACTCGGATGAGTGGCAAAACGTCTTCAAGAAATTCTACAAGTCCAGCTGACCTTATTCAACGCTTTTTTGGATTACCATGACCTGGATGACTGAGAACCTTCACAGACATATTGTCCATGCTATGCTAGCAGTGCCATTATCTCCTCATGCCCTTGAGCAAAGCTCAACTCAGATGAATAATCTCTAATCTCCATCCATCCATTTTACGGACGCTTTACTTATCCTCAATTCATTAAACAAACATGTTGGTGATCGACTGATCTCGACTTTAAGACAGTAACTATTTCTCTAAAGCTTCATTCCAGGTGAGTGTTTACCTGAACCAGCTGCACGTTCCCCGGACTAAACATGATCCTCAGTTCTGCGGCTGCACAGTTCATCTGTCCTCCGATGGCTCCTGGTATCAGTTATGAATCAGAAATCTGTCTGTTTGTCTGTATAAATCACTCGGTGTCTCTCTGATTTTAAGATGCGCACTTTCTTTCTCTTCCGTCTCCGCTGCAATCAGCTGTTAACCGTAAAGCAACTGTCGCACTGACGCTAGCTGTTAGCATGTAGGCTAACAGTCTTTAGTCGGACGCGTTCATTGTTCAGGCTGTTGTTTGATCAGAGAGCTGAATGGAAACACCTGTCTGAGGAAAACACCTGAGAAGAAAACCCGATTTACCTGCGAACCTGAAGACTTAAAGCCCGGCATGAGGACGACCAGCTCGGAACCAGCAGAACGAGTAGAAGTAGTAAAAAAAAAAAAGAAGAAGAAAAGAAAAACAGCAGTAAACAGGAGTAAAATAGTGGAAGTAGAAGCAGTAGAGAAAATATGCTGGAAAAACTCCCGGTGTTAACTCGGCTTCTGACAGCACGTCCTCCTCTTCCTCCTCTTCCTCTTCTTCCTCCTCCTCCTCTTCTTTTTCTTTTCTTCTTCCTCCTTCTTCTCCTTTTAAATGGAGGTTAGCAAACACGTTTCAGGTGCATTACCGCCACCTACTGACCTGGCGTGTGGATCTGGATCATCTAAATCGTTGGTTTCTCAGTGCCGGTCCTCGGGGAACACCGCCCTGCATGTTTATGATGTTTTCCTCCTCCACCTGATTCAAATGATCCGCTCGTCCTCAAGCTCAGTGACCTGATAACGAGCCACTCGTTTGAATCAGGTGTGTTGGAGGAAACAACTGAAACATGCAGGGCATAACCCTAACCCCGAGGTCCAAGATTGGGAAACACTGATTTAAATCTTATAAAATAATCCTGTCAATTTCGAAAAATAATAATTAAAAGAAAACTTTAATCCAAAATTCTCCAGAGCGTTTTTGTGATGCAGTCTTCTCTTTCTGTAAGTAGAGTAATACATGTAGAGAGTATAACATACATGTGGAGAGTTCTTACATACATGTAGAGAGTTCTTACATACATGTAGAGAGTATAACATACATGCAGAGAGTATAACATACATGTGGAGAGTATAACATACATGCAGAGAGTATAACATACATGTAGAGAGTTCTTACATACATGTAGAGAGTATAACATACATGCAGAGAGTATAACATACATGTAGAGAGTATAACATACATGCAGAGAGTATAACATACATGTGGAGAGTATAACATACATGTGGAGAGTATAACATACATGCAGAGAGTATAACATACATGTAGAGAGTATAACATACATGTAGAGAGTATAACATACATGTATAGAGTATAACATACATGTAGAGAGTATAACATACATGTGGAGAGTATAACATACATGTAGAGAGTATAACATACATGTAGAGAGTATTACATACATGTAGAGAGTATAACATACATGTAGAGAGTATAACATACATGTAGAGAGTATTACATACATGCAGAGAGTATAACATACATGTAGAGAGTATAACATACATGTAGAGAGTATAACATACATGTAGAGAGTATAACATACATGTAGAGAGTATAACATACATGTAGAGAGTTCTTACATACATGTAGAGAGTTCTTACATACATGCAGAGAGTATAACATACATGTACCCCCTCCCCCCCCCCCCCCCCCTCCCCCCCCCTCCCCCTTTTCTGGGCCTGATCCTGAATCAGCTGCTGAGTGACTGGTTCTGAGGGCGAGTGAGGTTCAGATAAACAGAGAGAGAGAGAGATGCAGCCTTGTCTGTCACTCACCTCTAAAAATAAAACCTGCAGCATCTGACACCAGCTCTCTCTCTCTCTCTCCCTCTCTCTCTCCTCTCTTTTCTCTCTCTCTCTCTCTCTCTCCCTCTCTCTCTCTTCTCTTCTCTCTCTCTCTCTCTCTCTCTCTCTCTCTTCTCTCTCTTACTCTCTCTCTCTCTCTCTCTTCTCCTCTCTCTCTCTCTCTCTCTGTTTCTCTTTCTCTCTCTCTCTCTTTCTCTCTCTCTCCTCTCTCTCTCTCTCCCCTTCCTCTCTCCTCTCCTCTCTCTCTCTTCTCTCTCTCCTCTCTCTGTTTTCTCCTCCTCTCTCTCTCTCTCTCCCTCTCCTCGTCATCTCTCTCTCTCTCTCTCTCCTCTCTCCTCTCTCTCTCTCTCTCTCTCTCTTCTCTCTCTCTCTCTCTCTCTCTCTCTCTCTCTCTCTTTTCTCATCTCTTTCTCTCTCTCTCTCTCTCTCTCTCTCTCTCTCTCTCTCTCTCTCTCTCTCTCTGTTTATCTCTCTCTCTCTCTCTCTCTCTCTCTCTCTCTCTCCTCTCTCTCTCTCTCTCTCTCTCTCTCTCTCTCTCTCTCTCTCTCTCTCTCTCGCTCTCTCTCTCTCTCGCTCGATCGCTCTCTCTCTCTCTCCCTCTCCCTCTCCCTCTCTCTCTCTCTCCGGCGGTTTGAACCGACCGACCGCTCTGGGACCAGAATTCTCTCTGAACAGACGACAAACTTTGAAATGTTACTGAATGTGATCAGAAACATTTAAACCTTTAAACCTAAAGTCTGAACATGAATGTTTGACAGTGGATCTGATCCAGAACCTGATCCAGAACCTGATCCAGAACCTGATCCAGAGTAAAACTAAGGTAAGATTTCACACATTTAAACTATTTTGTGTATAATTATTCATTTACTTTATTGTCTAAGAAACAGAAAATGACATTGGAACTGAAACCAGTGCCGCTGCTCAAAACAGAAATTAAGTTTATCAAATGTTTTTTTGTTGTTTTTTAAATATTTCATCGTGAAATGATTTTATTGTTGTAACACCGTCTTCTGGAGGCCAGAGGCAGAGACCTACTCATGTCAGATCATTTGTTTCTGGTTATTGGTGGAAATATGTTTGTTCTCCCTGTTCATCAGAGACGAAATATTGACCTGAACCAACGATGAACAGCAGACTGGACCGAGGAGGAAGAGGAGCAGGAGGGAGGAAGGTCTTCCTCAGTGCTCACCGCTGCCCTGAGGTCGACCTGCTGCCTGGTCACAACTCGGAGACAAGAATCGTTCCTGACGAGAAAAGCTCTGAGTTCACGGGTGCATGTGAGGCAGATTACCTGGATATCTGCTTCAGCAGAGAGGAGGACGACCACGATGAAGAGAGCGTCAGCGACTGGTCGGATGAAGACCTCTCCCTCCACTTCTCTCCATCTGTCATCCTCCAATCAGACGACGAGGATTCAGATCCAGAGAGTGGCTTTCAATGTGTTGACGTTACCATGGAAACACAGGTTTATTTTAACTTTGTTGTAACAAGAGATTGTTAAAAACTCTCAGTCTGTCGATCAAACCAAATTGAGAGAAAAGTATAATGATGCATCTTTTCCTTGACCTGTCACACATAGTGTGTTCAGGTTCCATTAACCTCATTTACCTCATTTACCTCATTTACCTCATTTACCTCATTAACCTCATTATTTATTCATGCTCAGGAGGGGGAGGGGCTTAAAATGGTTCCTAAACGACAGATTCAGCTGAAGAAGAAGAAAGAGTCAGAGAACGTCATCGACCTGGTGAACGCAGAGAAATTAAAGGTACCACTTCTACCTGCTCACCTGTCTGTCTGTCTACCTGTCTGTCTGTCTACCTGTCTGTCTAACTGTCTGTCTCCCTACCTGTCTGTTTATCCAGGTGTCTGTCTCTCTACCTGTCTGTCCATCTACCTGTCTGTCTGTCTACCTGTCTGTCCATCTACCTGTCTGTCTGTCTACCTGTCTGTCCACCTGTCTGTCTACCTGTCTGTCTACCTGTCTGTCTGTCTACCTGTCTGTCCACCTGTCTGTCTACCTGTCTGTCTAACTGTCTGTCCATCTACCTGTCTGACTCTCTACATGTCTGTTTATCCAGGTGTCTGTCTCTCTACCTGTCTGTCCATCTACCTGTCTGTCTGTCTGTCTACCTGTCTGTCCATCTACCTGTCTGTCTCTCTACCTGTCTGTCTAACTGTCTGTTTATCTACCTGTCTGTCCATCTACCTGTCTGTCTCTCTAATTGTATGTCTGTCTCTCTACCTGTCTGTCTACCAGTCTGTCTCTCTACCTGTCTATCTGTCTACCTGTCTGTCTATCTATCTGTCTGTTTATCTACCTGTCTGTCCATCTACCTGTCTGTCTGTCTACCTGTCTGTCTGTCTACCTGTCTGTCTACCTGTCTGTCTGTCTAACTGTCTGTCAGTCTACCTGTCTGTCTATCTACCTGTCTGTCTTACTGCTTGTTTATCTACCTGTCTGACTCTCTACCTGTCTGTCCATCTACCTGTCTGTCTGTCTACCTGTCTGTCTCTCTACCTGTCTGTTTATCCAGGTGTCTGTCCATCTACCTGTCTGTCTCTCTACCTGTCTGTTTATCCACGTGTCTGTCTGTCTACCTGTCCAGGTGACATTGAAGGATGGATCTGCTGAAGGGAGAGGAGACAACAGTGATAATTCAGCCAATGAACTTCTCTGTTCCACTGCCCGTCTCCGTCCTGATTTGTTGCTACGGCAACACAGTATGCCTTCATCCTTTCACACGCTGTCACCAGCCAGTGGTGATGTTGAAGGTAACAACACCTGTACCTGTCACGAAGCCTCGTCCCTTCCCTTTGGCTATGGGTGGGGGTGTGGGTGGGGGTGGGCGGGGGGGGGGTCTCAGGTAAATGATAAATTATGATACCCACTCTATAGGGTCTCAGGTCTCCACGTCAGGTTCTGATGATCTGTTCAGCATAAGTTCTATTATTAGATCCTACATGTTTCCTTCAGCTTGATGTTTGTATCTATGACAGAAGTTAGTTTATCTTGTTTCTCCTGTTCTTCTTCTCTCTCTATCTTCTCTGGTTCTACCCGGCTGGTCTTCAGCAGATGGTTCCTCCATATGAGCTGGTTCTGGTTCTGCTCCAGGTTTCTTCCTGTTAAAGGGAGTTTTTCCCTCAGGCTGATCTGGAGGTTTCAGGCTGGTTTTGCAAAGAGTCTTGAGAATATTTGTGTCGTTATTGGTGCTATATAAATAAAACTGAATTGAATTAAAAATTGTGGTTTCAGTTTGAACCAGTGTCAGTCTGATGTGGTTTCACTCTGATCTGGTCTCAGTCTGATCTGGTTTCACTCTGATCTGGTTTCACTCTGATCTGGTTTTTGTCTGATCTGGTTTTTGTCTGATCTGGTTTCACTCTGATCTGGTTTTTGTCTGATCTGGTTTCTGTCTGATCTAGTTTATGTCTCATCTGGTTTATGTCTGATCTGGTTTATGTCTGATCTAGTTTCTGTCTGATCTGGTTTATGTCTGATCTGGTTTATGTCTTGTGCTTTCAGGGAATCTTGTTGGAGGAAATTCAAGACGACTTCAGAAATCTTTGTCTCTGGATGAGACTAAAACCAAGATGGCGTCCTGTATCATTAAGAACATCTTGTCAAAGAAGATGCAAGTGGAGCAGAACATTAGTAAAACGTCTCACCTGAAGAAGCCGGACGAAGTGTTACCTGTCCTCCCGCAGCCTGCAGAGCTTCAGAGGGGGGGAGGGGGGGGGGGGACAGGTGTGGTGAAAGCTCCGGTTCACCTGGTGAGGGACATGAGGAGTTTAGTTAAAAACACCTACAGCCTCTCATTCTCTAACAGCATCAGGCCAACAAGCTTCACTGTGACTGACCATGAGGTAAGTCCTCCCCCCACCTACAAGCAGGCTGTGGGGGTCAAAGGTCACGTCGCCAAGGTCGCTGCATCTTTCGACCAATCACAACACAAGAAACAAAGCAACACATTTGTTGGTCCAGTCAGGCAGAGAGCCTGTCCCCCACCTCTTAGTAATGACCTGTCACAGATCAACCAATCAGAATCAACTGTAGCTTCCCTCGCCACGTCTGTGTTCATCCCGCCCCCCCCTCCACCTCCTCCACCCCAGCCCCAGTCCACCCTGTGTGCCCAGGAACAGAGCCCCAGCCTGGGTGCATCCTCACAGTCTGCCCCCGGACTCTCCCACCAGGTCCTCCACCCCTATTTCTTCACCCCTACTGCCCTGTCGTCCTTCCACCCCACCCTGCTCCCTCACCTGGGAACCATCAGCTACATCTCCGGCCCTCTGAGCTACATCCAGACCCAACTGCAACCCTCCCCACCTGCTCCCAGCCTCCCCCTTATGAACAGGTCTGAGGAGAACAGCAACAGGTTGACTGGAAAACTCTCAGAGCATCCGAACCGGACCAGGACAGCGGGGGCCCAAGAGAGACGGGGCAGCACAGAGGCACCTGTAATGCAGAGGCAACAACAACAGCATCAGAAACAGTTACAGCAACCGCAACTGCAGCAACAGCAATCACAACACCAACATCATCATCAACAACAACAACAACAGCAACTTCAACAGCAGCCATTTTGGTGGAGTTTTCCAGGTCTCATACCTGCCCAGGTGGGTGGTGACGTTCTCGTTGACATCACTGGTGCTGCTGCAGCACCTAGAGTATCTCCAGGGTTAGGTTTAGGGTGGAGCAGTATGTCCGCCCCAAGTCACCTGCAGTTAGATTCAAAACGGGGGCGGTGCTTATATGTGGACACGCCTCCACAGCCTCGGCAGAAGTTGCTACTGGATCCAGAAACTGGTCAGTTCATCCCAGTGTTTCTACCTGCAGCCAGCTCCGCCTCCAGCAGTGTGCTACCAGTGCGCTGTGCTAACCCCACCCCCGCTATGGTCCAGGTGGGGGGTACTAACCCCACCCCGCTATGGTCCAGGTGGGGGGTACTAACCCCGCCCCCGCTATGCTCCAGGTGGGAGGTACTAACCCCGCCTTCTTCTCAGTGATGCAACTCCAGCCACCAGTAGCCATTTCCTCCCTGTACACCCCTCCCTGCCTCCCCCTCACCATGATGACATCACGCATATGTCAAGGAAATGACATCACACATACGTCAGGGTGATGACATCACACTGAGGCAGAGGAAAACGTGATGGAACTTTAAACAGTTTGAATATTGACGGTCACGCGTTACTTGGTTGTTTTTCTTTTTTATCAGTTTCTGTTTTATATCACATTGTTTCTTTGCACCAAACTTGAAGCACAACACCTGTAGAGTTTTATATGTTTCACATTGTTTTATAGTGAAGTTGATTTTATTCTGAGCTTTTTACAAACACAAAACCAGCTGATTAATTTAATTCCATTTATTTTTCTCACAAACTTCAGAAGGAACATTTAACAAGTTCAGTTCACTTTGTAAAGACACTGAAAAATAAAACATTTTGTTTGACTTTGTTTAGTATCATAGTGTCAGTGTTTCATTGGTCGACCACTTTACTGGGAACCATTTTGTTTTCAGGCATCAGATGATTCTGTGATTGACCTTCAGACATGTTTGTAGCTTGATTAAAACATAATAAATTCAGAGGAATGATGTGACTCGATAGTAGTGAACGTATAAAAACCCTTTGCTTTCACATTTTTGCATCTCACTTGATTTAATAGAAGTCCACTTTATTTTTTGTGTTTATAAATAAAAATAATTGAAAACTAAAATGTTGTGAGATCTTCTATTTCAGAGGTAGCACTATTGTCAACAGTGAAACACATTATTTTAAGGTTTTCAGGACCGGAACTTAATGAAACAACAAAATAATAAAATAGTGATAGTATAAATCCTTCTTTCATCCAGTTTTGATGTGCAAACTATGAAACTCTTTAAGAGCATGTTCAAAACATATATGTAACTTCAGCTAAAAGAAACCAAACCCAAATGGACCTGACGTTCTGTAGACACATTTCATTCAGCGTTCAGGAAAAACCTCTTGAGAATCCCGATAAGATAAAAGACAAACATGAAGAACAAATTCACAATTATTCACTAATGAAACTTCTGACCCTAATTATCAATCAATTAATGTAATAAACTCAGAAATAATGTTGATGTAGAAGCTGCTCGTCACCTCCAGTCAGATCTTGGTGCTGGACATGTGGACGTCAGCTTCCTCTGTGCTCTCCTCCTCCTGTTTGCTGCACATCTTGAAACCTGTAAAGGACGGGCTGATGGGAAAGCGCCTGAGCCAACGAGTCCGTCTGATCACATCCATCCCAAGAGGGAGGTCATAGGAGGAGGAGGAGGAGGAGGAGGAGGAGGAGCTCCATTCAATCAGCCCTCGTTCTTCTCTGGAGCCTGAACACACAAAGAAGGAAGTTTCCTAAAAACAGCTGTAGCTCAGTGTGTGTTACCTGGTATGTGTGTGTGTGTGTGTGTGTGTGTGTGTGTGTGTGTGTGTGTGTGTGTATGGTGCGTGTGTGTGTGTGTTACCTGGGATGGTGTTGTCAAGACAAAAAGCCAGAAAACCTCCAACAAACATTTCCGTGGACAGAAGAACTGTCAGGATCTGATCCAGTTCTTCAAGACCTGAACACAAAACTGATCTGTAGTGTCTACATCGGTCAGATCAAAGCTTCAGATCAGCTGATGTGAGGTTATCATCTGATTTTAATTTTACTGTACTGTACTGGTGAAATCTCAGACTTACCTGTGTTGATGGAGTTGGGATGAGAGTCCAAATACGTCGGCAACGTCAGACCGAAGAACATCGAGAACCCAAGAACAAAAATATTTCTGGACGAGTTCAAATCAACGAACTGCAGGTTGGACAGACCAACAGCTGTGATCATACCTGAGAGATACAAGCACATCTGGATGAGTATGATATCACCAACACACATGTATGAACCCTAACCCTTATACCTAACCCTAACCTGAGACCTGATACTTACCAAACAGGGTGCAGAACATTCCTCCGAGGATGGGGTCTGGCAGTGAGGCAAAAAGAGCTGTGAACTTCCCCACTGATCCCAGGAGGAACATGATGCCGGCTCCGTACTGCACCACCCGCCTGCTTCCCACCTGCACACAGGGTCAACAATTCAAACATCTCCACACGCGTCAGCCCAGAGGATTCTTCATCATCCAGGACATCCGGGACCAGTAACGTCCAGCCAAACGAATAAACTCCTCCCAGTTGAGTGGGGCTGTACCTTGGTGATACCCAGGACACCAATATTTGGGCTGGAGGAGGTGGAGCCATTTCCTGTCCCTAAAAGACCAGCGATGATGCAGCAGACCCCCTCAGTGAAGATTCCCCTAAAATATGCAATCACACAATCAAAGAACAGCTGTGGGGGTGGAGTCTGCCTGGTAGGCTCACTTCCCGTCTTACCTGTTGATGGCATGCACTGGAGGGGGCGTAGCCCCGGACAAGCGAGCACAGGCGTAATAATCACCAATCGACTCCACGATCCCGGCCAGGGTTGCGCTCAACATTCCCATCACCCCGGCAACAGTTACCACCGGCAACCCCCACTGACCTATCAGGAACAAAAAGTCTTGATCTTTGATGATCTTCAGGAAGTTCAAAACTGTGAAGCAAACCATGAAGCTTCATCTATTTTAGTCCCTCATTCATCTGTGTTTCCCTTTTTGACTCTGAGGCAAAACACCTGCACTTAAATGTGACTGGAGGCTTTCAGAGACAGGTGTTGGGTGCAGGTCTTACAAGGGTAAGGTACCCTGAACCAGGGGGAGACCGTCATGATGTCCCCACGAGCGTCGGTCCGACCCATGTGCCCATAACGGTCGGGGTCACTCGGAAGTAGGTCGGTCAGAGTCAGAACGTAGCAGACGAGCCAAACCACCATGATGGCAAGAATTATCTGAGACGAGAGGACACATCTGAGACAATGCTGGTGTCAGGTAAATCACATCATCACCTGACATCACCACCTGACATCACCACCTGACATCACTTGACATCATCACCTGACATCATCACCTGACAGCACCTGACAGCACCACCTGACATCACCTGACATCATCACCTGACATCACCACCTGACATAATCACATGACATCACCACCTGACATCACCTGACATCATCACCTGACATCATCACCTAACATCACCACCTGACATCACCACCTGACATCATCACCTGACAGCACCACCTGACATCATCACCTGACATCATCACCTGACATCACCTGACATCATCACCTGACATCACCTGACATCATCACCTTATAACCTTTGTGAGGCTTGTTTATATTTACAGGGAACATCTTGAAGATCTGGACTCTTGTGGAGGTCAGTCCTTTCTTTCTGCTGTAAAATGGAACAGGAAGTGATGTCGTTCTGAGGTACTGAGCAAAAAGCACGATCAGCAAAATGCACCTGGTGAGAGAGAGAGAGAAACACACTGGACATTTGTTTCTATTTATTCAAACAAGAAACACACAGGTTTACACACAGACAGACAGGTGAATTGAGAGACAGACAGGCGTCTCACAGTGCTGATAGACCCCAGTGGGACCCGGCTCGGTCTCCGGCCGTGGTGAAGACAGACAGGCCGATCAGAGAGACGGTTGGAGTGATGGTGAGTGGACCGATGTACTCCAACAGTAACCCAGGTAACCCACAGAGACCAATCACCAGCTCCACCACACTAGAAACAATGATGGCTCCCTGGATCTACAAGCAAACAAACAGGTTCACCACCTGAACCTCCACCCTCTGAGGCAGTATGTATCAAACTGGATTAAATCTATTTCTAACGACATTAATTGTTGAATATGGTTGTGTACAGTGAATCCAGACCAAGCACCTCCCACTTCACCTGGACCAACCACACCTGCTGGGAAAGAAGCGTACCTCTCTGATGCGAGGCTGCCAAATGTGTGCGGTGTTCAGTGGAAGACTCCAGTTCCCATAAATCTCCTCTGAGGGAAATCAGCAAATATCACATTGTTGATCAACAAAAAACAAATGAAGTAATGAAGAGAGACGCTGTCTCACCTTCGCTGGGACACTTCCATCGGTCCAGACCGAGAATCGCCTGAGCAGGAACCAGGAACGCAAACGCACTGGCCTGGAAGAGGGGAAGTCTGAACACAGAGACAGATCTGTCAGTCTCACCTGTCTCAGACTCACCTGTCTCAGTCTCACCTGTCTCAGCCTCACCTGACTCCTATCGTGGTCTGGATCAGAGTCGTGACCCCCACCGTGGTGAAAATGGTTCCAATCAGCTGACTAATGGTGCTTTGGTCTTGACCGACACACATGGCCTCGGCCAGGAGAAACGGTACAGCTACAGTACCGCTGAAACATGTCAGGTAATGCTGTGGACAAATTAGAGGACAGAGGACATCAGAGCTCCCTCCGCCTGATTGGACAAATCATGGCCCACTGGCCTGTGATTGGTCCCAGTAACACCAACCCGGAGGCAAACCCTTCACTACCTGAAGTCCCAGAAGAATACACAGGTACCAGGGAGGGACGTCTTCGATTGTGTAAATCATGTCGGACCCCGCCCTCTGCGCTCCCATTGGCCGATTGTTTTTGTTTTTTTCTTCTCCCAGGTTATCTTGGCTCTGATTGGACAGAAAATCACAGCTGATCACATCCGATTCCTTCATGATGCCACACATTATTTGACTGAAGCAGGGTTCTCATTGGTCATTCCCATCATTTCACTGAGTTTAACTGAATTCAGATCTAATCCCACAATAAACACACATTTATTAAATGTCCGCCTTCCACCAGCATCAACATCTTCCTCTTGGTCACATGATCAAAAACAAAAACTAGACTAACTCTAACCCAAGTAAAGACTGAGAGGACTGATTTATTCTATTAACAGTAGCTGCAGAGTCAGGAGGAAGAAACGTTCGTTTAGTTATTGCTGATAATAATGACATTTAAAGACCAAACTAGTGCCGATAATAAGTCAGATAAATACTCAAAGAGTCACCGAGACTGACAGAACAATAACACTGACCACTTCCAGCGTGTAGCTGTGTTGTGTGTTAGTTCAGGATTGTAGGTCAGGGTTCAGGTTTGGATCAGAAATTAACTTCTAACATTTTAATACCAATCTTGGATCAGTGTTGGAATGTGGACAAACTCTTGTCCACTATTCACCTGTCCACCTGTGTCCCTGAGTGAAAGATCAATAATCAGTTTACCTGACGCTCGTCCTCCATTTCACCTGCAGCTGTTTGACTCCTGGACAGACACTGAAGACGGAGACTGGCCGTGGTTTAGTGTTTCTGGTTGAAGTCCACTCAGATTAACAACTGATTATTAACCATCACGCACGTGTGTTTTCTGCCTTTGTGAGGACTTTGACCATGACATGATTCGAAGGTGAACCCTAAAACCAGGTGTGGACCTCAACTGGCTTTCAAGGAATAAACCCATGTGACAGAAGCTCCTCACCTGTTCAGGTGTCAGCACTTCATGATCAGTCCCAGTCCCAGACAGGTGCTTCTGTCCACCTGCTCTGATTCATCCAACAAGTCTCAGTCTAACGAGTCTCACCTTAAACGTCACAGAGACTTAACCCTCCTGTTCCAGCCTGGCTCAAAAGCACTAAAACCTGTGCAGAGGCAGGTTTATCAGAAGGTAAAACAGGAATCACTCCAAACGCACCAGAACCAAGGTCTGACTCATTTTTAATGTTTTAGACCCACCTGAGACACCTGTTCAGGTCGGACCTGAACTCATTTACATGTTTCATTGACTTTAAGCACCAACCCATCAGCTGATGGAGATCTGGTCGGATTAGTCATAACACGACAAGTTGTTTCACACATGCAGTCTGTTTATTGCATTTATTTCTCATCTGCACTTTGTACAATAATCATGTTGTGTTTGCATCATTTCAGGTCAAAGAAATAAAATCATCTGAGGATATTTTAACATCTATATAACAGGCTTAAACCAGTTCAGACCAGTTTAAACCAGTTTCAGACCAGTTTAAACAGTTTCAGACCAGGTTAAACCAGTTCAGACCAAGTTAAACCAGTTCAGACCAGTTTAAACCAGTTTCAGACCAAGATAAACCAGTTACAGACCAAGTTAAACCAGTTACAGACCAGTTTAAACCAGTTCAGACCAGGTTAAACCAGTTTCAGACCAGTTTAAACCAGTTCAGACCAGGTTAAACCAGTTCAGACCAGTTTAAACCAGTTTCAGACCAGTTTAAACCAGTTCAGACCAAGTCAAACCAGTTTCAGACCAGTTTAAACCAGTTCAGACCAGGTTAAACCAGTTTCAGACCAGTTTAAACCAGTTCAGACGAAGGTTAGTCTGACTTTAAACCAGTTCCTCTCAGGTTTCTTGGTTCAACACTTGTTCAGATCTCGATGTCATGAGGAGTTTTCTGGTCATGAGCTGAATCTTAAATAAAATGAATTTAAACTTCTCATGTCACTGTAGAGGCATGTTTACTTTTATTTTATTCTTTCATCTGCAGGAAGTGAAACATAAAAATAACCACATCAAAGGCTTCAAGTCAAGATTAATATTAATATCGTTTGATATCATTATTATTAATAATATGGATGAAAGTGAATCATGTTTTTAATTCATATTAATATTAATGTTGACGTGACTGAAGCAGCTGATAGAGTCTGAACTTCAAGTGTTTTACCTCTAACAGCAGGTGATGGCATTGGTTACCATGGAGATACAAGGGTTAGCTTTGTACCATCGAAGTCAACCAGGTGATTTTATTCATTAGCTGTTTGAATGTTTAAACTGACCTCGTTTACCTGAACTCTTCCACCAATCAGATCAGATGTACCTCAAATAAAACTCCATCTGCTGCAGGGAGGAGCTAGCAGTGCTATGCTAGGCTAACACGTCTCACTCTGTCACTATCTCAGGTGAATGGAAGGGGGTGGAGTCTAATCCATCTACTTGTGAGGTCATGTTCAGGTGCTAGAGTCCATCACTGCCCGGTTTCCATGGAGAGCAGAGTTCAAACTATAAGGCCGTCCTGTGATCTGATTGGTCTGTGATCTGATTGGTCAATGATCTGATTGGTCTGTGATCTGATTGGTCAGTGATCTGATTGGTCTGTGATCTGATTGGTCAATGATCTGATTGGTCTGTGATCTGATTGGTCTGTGATCTGATTGGTCAATGATCTGACTGGTCAATGATCTGATTGGTGATTGCAGGACACAAAACTTGGTTTGAACCTGGTATCCATGGAAACACTCAGAGACCAGATGAACCTGATCAATACATTTTCTTCTTTTTATAAATATAAGCTCTTTACTTAAATAATATTATTTATGTCCATGTGATCGACCTCCAGCCTCTCAGCCAATCACAGCGCACGGCCTCTCAGCCTCTCAGCCAATCACAGCGCAGGACGCTTGGTGTCAGCAGCTCTTCAGTGTTGTGCTGCAGAGAGAGAGACGAGGTTAACGATGGCGTCAGATGTGTGAATATTCACTGAGTACAGGTGTGTGTATTATAAGGTGTGTGTATTATACAGGTAAGTGTGTGTACAGGTGTTTCAAGGACATGGGGTGAAAACAGAAACTAAAACTAGTGATAAACAGATCAATGATCCTGATCAGCTGATCTCTGCTTGTTGCTATGACAACAGCAGCTGGTTCTCGCCTGGAGGCCGACGATGACCTCTGAACCAAGGCCAGATGTGATGCTCCAGAGATTAGACAGTACCTGCTGGTATTTTCCCACTCTGGCGATCAGAGGTGTTTTTACCTGAAATCAGCAACATGTCACATGACCCTGTCGACCAATCAGAGTCTCTGGTTCCATGTTTGAGTCTAAAACTGTTCTGAACAGAAACTGTTGCTGGCGTTTCTGGTAAAAGCAGCTCTGGAGACACATTTAACAAACATCTGTTTGCAGGTGAGAAAGTCTGAGGTCTGCAGCCAGCTGCCACTGAGCAAGGCACCGGCTGGGCTCCTTCAGTAAAACCACCACAGAAGAAGAGTGAAAGGTTCAAATGACGACGACGACGATTGAAAGAGAAGTTTGACAGTTTATTAATAGATTTAAAACAGGAGAAAAAACATTACAGTCGATTCTTATCGTGATTTTAGTTCAGAATCTCTGATCTGCAAACAGACGGATCAAACTACAAACAGCAGAGAGGGAAAATCCACCTTCATCTTCGTCTGTCTAACAGTCAGTGTGTCCTACCTGTCCGTCTGTTGATAAACTCAGGCTCAGGGTCTCAAACACTCATCACAGTCCCAGCTGATTGGCTAGAGGTGTGGTTACCACGGTAGCAGAGCCAATCACAGACGGTTCTGACCATGTTTGGGACCCCGGCCTCAGTTTGGACAACACCTTGTGTTTCACAGTTTCTCTTTAAGTCTGTTGGAACAGAAAAGTTTCACTGTGTTCCTCAGTGGAACCAGTAGAACCAAGCAGAACCAAGCAAGAGAGCGTCACAGCGTCTCAACCATCTCAACTGTTAGCTTAGCATTAGCTTTGGGACCTTAGTGTTTATTTTTCGAGCCAATCATCAGGCTGCTTTCTTCTCATTCCCATGATGCATCCTGTCTGATGTCATCAGCATGACGGGTAGAAACACTGTGACGGACACCTGCTAAAACTGAAGGGGGAGGAGACTGCAGCAATAAGCCCCACCCCCTGCCCACCTGACACTGCCAGGGTTACTAGAGGCCCCTCCCTCTTCCAGGGGTGAGCTCCTCCCACTTCCTGTAAGGGCGTGGCCAGGTGTAGCCGGCGCTACGTCTCAAACTGTGTGAGCAGAGCCCGAACTTCAGGCGTGAGCTGCTTGGCGGCGCTGGCGGCCTCGGCGATGGCGCGGCGGTACGGCCCCTTCCTCTTCCTGTCGAAGCGTGACTGGAAAGTCTCGAGGAAGGGGGACAGCTGGGACAGCGGCAGGAAGGACGTGGTGGGGGAACCGAACCACGACACTCGCGCCTCCTGCCGTACCGCCAGCCCCGTGTCGCCACGCCGCGCCACCATGATGGCGAGCACTCGGGCCGGCCACCACGGGAAGCCGTAGATCTTGGCCCAGACGATGTCGCCGACACACACGGTCCGGCCGTCGGGGAGGAGACATTTGGACACGGACTTGGAGAAGACGGAGGACGACGACGAAGACGAGGAGGAAGAGGAGGATGTGGAAGACTTACGGCGTCTCTTTAGTTCACCTCCCTCCACCTCCCCCTCCTCCTCCTCCTCCTCGCCGCCGGCCTGCGCCTCCTCACCATCTACTGTGGGGGGCGG